>NW_024713129.1:18364031-18581531 GCF_018991925.1 Homarus americanus
ATAGCGTCCACCAACATTTTCTTCACCTTACCATTCATTCATAAATTTATATTGCGACGCTGCCATATGTACGGCAGGGGTAAAGCAACTGTATAGAACCCACAGGGAATATTATCACTATTAACACAAAGAACCGAACTTATCCAAAATATTTCTTACTTAACCTAACATTAATTAACTAAGTGAATTTCATTGTCATTCACTTATAAATATAGTCGATCTTTATTATATATGCACAAGTTTCCACGAACTCATAACAATCATATAAAAAAATCAGTCTATTTCTCTAAGAGTATTTAAACTTTAATGGGACGATTACACGTGAAACACATAAAAGTTAACTCTCTCATCCCTTACGATGTTCAGAGAGAAGTTATAACTCTATCGTGTAAGTTAAAGAACTAAGACGTCATGGGGGGTGAGGAGTTTTATGCATGTCTCCACAAAAGACGGGAAGCGGGTGTACAGTAGTTGTGACAAAAAGAATGAGGAAGTGTTCTTTAGTCTGCCACGAGAGTTCACGGAAAGTACATGGAATGAAGAATGGGAGTGTTGGGTAAAACAGCCTGATATTGACTACCCCTTATAATACTCTTAATATAACTTGGGAATAAAAAACAAAAAGGTAATCTCAATTTCCAAAAGATTTCTGAAATAAATTTCAGTGATGGCATCCCACCCCTTTATTGCCATTATAAATTGAAATGTAAACGTCAAGCATTTCATTCAAAGGCACATTAGGATCAGAATAACAACATCGGAAATATTCAGTAATATATTTATAAATTCCGATACTTATGAATTTTTCACAATATCTAAAGTCTCTGTTATAGATTTTCACGTTGGTATTAATGCGGAAAAAGATAGAACTATTCTACTCATTAACAAGTTTTTTCCCTCAAATAAGTATTATAATTAGGTCGAGGATATTTTACCATCAGCGGCTGGCAGTAGGAATTAATTCGGTTCAGAAACCGAGTGAAAATATTTCCACTGATCAATAAAACATCTAGCTAAACTTTACTAATTGTATTTTCATCCACAACGTCAAATTTCAATGGTAAAACTATATCTCGTTCTTATAAAAACTAATTCCAGCGTTATTCTTACACAAACATATTATATAAAATGCATCTGGAATGTGTATCCTCTTTTTAAACGGAAGGATGTATAATAATTTTTTTGTCTAACCAAAACCAAATTTGTACAGGGAAACAGCTCGCAGGAAACACCAGCATACAAGTATTCATTGAGTGCAGCAGAAATTGAAAGAATAAAACGTTTTGAAGAGAGAATATAAATATCGTTATTTTTCGGATTACTGCAAAAAAAATCTATATTTGACCTCTGTTTTATATCATAACACGAATATACGACTACTTATGATGGGAAAACTCTTCACTGTATAAACAAGACACCACCTTTTGCATCGTGACGTATATTTTCAAGCTCAAAGTCCTTCATTTGGTAATTAATCAGACACCAAAAATATCTTACATTAAGTTTGCTCTCATACTCAAAGGGTGAGTTATATCATGTTCAGGGATGATTTCATATTCTTGGAGGTTAACATATTGTATCGAAAAGGTTAAGTGAACTGTATCATAATTTATAATCACTCGTATGATAATGGGGTAAAGTGGTCGCCATCCACCGTATATATATATATATATATATATATATATATATATATATATATATATATATATATATATATATATATATATATATATATATATATATATATATATATATATATATATAAAAAGCCAGTAAAAATCCTGGTACAGTTGTAAAAGTTTCCGAGTGTCATTTACAAAATCGTAGCGACGACGGAGGTAAAAATGGGCGGGAAAAGTTAGCGTGCGTTGCTGTCAGTGGATTTAATTGCCATTTTTCCGACAAGCTCTGCTAATTAAGGAATTTTTAGATTTGGATCCTTTTATACTTTTTTCACATGATTCACTGTATTTTTTTCACCATTTCTCACATGAACCTTTTTTAAATTTTTTTAGCTTTTCACAATATTATATACACACACACACACACACACACACACACACACACACACACTACTACTACTACGACTACTTTGCTGTCAATCGGAATCGAGTATGACGATCATCCAGCTATGATACAATGATATGAGTTATTGGAATGTCACCCTTGGTTGGTGAGTTTTCAAGTGACTGAAGAGGCCGATACGGGACCCGCAGGGTCGTCCACATTCGTTGCACAAGTGGAGGGCTGCATCTAGTACGGGGGGGGCGGTGACAGCGTCTTTCCGGCGTTGGCGCTTGTCTGCCTCGGTTTGCAGTCGGGCTAACTCGAAAGTATTGACACCTTCTCGTGTGGTGCTCCTCCAAGCGTTACGATGTGGAGTAATCGAGTCCCAGGTGAGGTTGGTCTTAAGACGATCCTTATACCTTTTCAATTGCCCGCCGGCGTTACGTTTACTATTCGTTAGGTGAAAGTAAAGTAGCTGCTTTGGCAATCTACTGTCGACCATGCGGGTAACATGGCCAGTCCAGCGTACCTGTTCATGGATAATGGTAGCCTTGATCCCCCTACAGCTGGTATCAGCAAGAATACTGGCATTTGTTCTCTTGTCTTCCCAGCGAAGTCGGAGGATGGAATGTAGACTACGTTGGTGAAAGTTTTCAAGTGCCATGAGGTGCTTCCTGTCTCTGAAAAATCAAACTGCATCCAGACACTAACAAAATGATGCAACACTCCGAGACGACTCATTTGGACCGTCTGTGTGATTATAGAGCTAAAAAGATACCGTAGAGGCCTGTTAAAGATCTTTGGTCGAGTGTTGTATGTAAATGAATCACCCTGTCACCTCTACCAACATGTTACGGGGAGAAATGAACTGGTGACGGTATTTGCCTTATTAATGCAATACAGAAAAAAAAACATAGGTCAGGTGTGTTGGCTGTGAGGATAAGAAAATATATATTAGAAAGGAAAATAAATGTTGTGGTGTCTAAGACTATTGAGCTGGAGATTTGAGGAGGAACTGGAAAGATAGGAGAGTCTAGAGTAATGTGTGGTCATATATGAGATAGAATGATTAAGTTGAGTTACTAAAAAGCTTCAGGGTAAATCACAGGGTTTAGTTTCATAGCGAGATATTCTCACCGGTAGATTTTTTAACAGAAGATTTGTCTAGTTAAGCCTGTAACTTATTAAGTAAAGGAAAACAGCAAAAAGGATGTATGGAGCATGTTGTAGTCACTGACAGTGCAACAAAGTGATCACCAGTATCTTTCTCGACAAAGTAAACACAGTGTCGTTTTCATTAATTATTGTGATAAACACGACTTTACTATTAGAAGCTCAGTAAAAGTATTAAGGGAGTAAAGGTCCCCATGTTGCTGATAAATTCAGGCTTAACACGATTTCAGAGTTGGATAAGCGAAGGCCAGAACAAATTATATAATCAAAACTGTATTATTATTTGGGGTTTCAAGAATACTTTTCATTTCAGAAATTAAATTTGATCTTAGCGGCGTACATACCTCCTCTTCGCTGTCTCCGTCTATATGCTGGTAAGAAACTTTGGATTACGAGCAATTAACAGGGCCAAGATCCAAGAAGATATACCAAGGAACCAAGTAGAGCATGTATTCGCACTGATTTCACTCACTGTGCAAGAGGTATAAAATAAATTCGCAAAGTTCTAGAGCCAGACCCTGAATAGAATACTAAAGGGTTAAAGAGAAAAAATGAGCATAAATGTTATTTTGTGTTATGGATATTCGATCACAAAAAATAAAAAAGCCAGTTTACCAAGATATTTATTCGTATTCCACCAATTGAATCAGAATCCCCTAAATAGGTCCAAGGAATTCAAGGAAATAATGATGGAAATTAACGAGACTATAAAATTTATCGTCTCGTTAATGAAGTTTCATAGCAAGAACTCCCCATGCTGGGAATACCGCCGTAATAGTGTGGTATTCGTGACGACTACTTCACAATGGTTCAGGATTTATTATTCAAGCAAAATAATACGAAGAAGGCGTACACTGTAGGACCATTTGATGCCAGAGTTTTAACCAAGGCATTTTTTTTTTGCTCAATCGAGAATCAAATTTCACTTCACTTTGTTTAAGTTTAAAGTTAGGGCTTGACATCCTTATGGGCTAAGTCTCAAGACACAGGATTATAGATTTCAAATCACATTTCTTGACGAGACTGATGACAGAGCTTTAAAAAAAATGTATTTTTTGTCCTACATCTTGTACTGGCGTTCTTGAGAAAGATTTTACGCAGCTAAGGAACATCTGGCGTGCCTCTCGTAGGAGTGTAAGGCTGGTACTGTTGGAACGTGAGGCATGTGAAGGACATATATATTGACATACCAATTTTATTTATTAGGAAATTTTAAATATAATTGTGTAATATCATTATTTCTTAGTATACTCCAGTCTTCCCTTTACACGAGATACATAGATAAAATAATTACGAGGTATATAATCATGAAAGTAAAATAAATACGGGTACAAGGTGTAAACATGATTAAAAGTTGATTTAATTTATTTAAAAACAATGGAGGAGGGGGGGGGGTGAGAGTTTGTTATAAAGCAAAAGGCGGTCGCCATGTGGGAAAGTTTGAGAACCACTGAGTCTTTCCACGCTCTATGTTACCTTATTTTACGCTCGTAATAAATGGGTCTCTAGAGCACCATACAGCGTTTCTCTAATGAACTTGTCTTTGCTTAACATCAGTCCTTGTCCAGCTAAAGTTCCCTTTCGTGGCCTTCCCTCCTCCCTTACATCTTCATTTCTCTCCGGACGCACATTCAGGAAGTATATGGTTGCCTCCTTTCAGCCATCCATCTTATTAAGATCAGCAGTACCTCACGGATCCTGCTCCTCTACCTTGTTCGCAGTGCATATAAATGACCCACTTTCAACAACATCAACTTATGTTCATTCTTACAGATGACATAGCTTTCCATGATAAATAAATGATAAAAGACAACGTACTTGGCTTTCTTTTTTCGTATTAAACAGTAAGGTAACGTAAGTCAGTGAGTGTTAGAATCAACGGAGAAATAAGAAATACGAAAAGATATCAAACAAAAATACTTAAAGAAATCGCGCTGCACTGAAGGTTAAACTCGGCATACGACCAACTTCAGACCCAAGTGATGTTCTCCTCCTTGGCCAGCCCTCGATGTAGTACAGTACCTGGCAAGTTGTACACTGCTAAATCTATTTATGAGATATTTTGTAATTGCTCAAGGTCACTTTTATGATAAGAACCCAAGCGTTGGTTTTTGCCCTGATGAGCATCTACAGTATCCACAGTCCTCGCAGATACACCAGGAAAAGTTTAAATATCGCCTCTCATATTATTCTGACTACTAAAGATACAATCAATGGCTAAGAGAACTGCACTCATGTTTAGACACAAAGCTGTCATTTAGTAATCATTGTGGGATATGCTTTGTGGTTAGGAATATATTTTAATACTCATTTACGTTATCAAAATGTCTTTATATCTCCTGCTTGATGTATTAGTCTTAGGATTATGCACAAACCTAAGATAAAAAAAATCTATAACAGAACCACAAAATCACAGGTACATAAACTAAGACTTCACACAGAGAGAGATCATAAGATAGATTGTCGAGGAACCATTGAAGTATTTAGCGACAAAGACGAATGAAACCTTTTGTGAGAATATTATATGGGGGGGGAATATTTTCTTTTTAACATAATGGCTTGTGAAAAGGGACTCTGGGTATATCTAAATAAATGTCAAAAGAAGGATGACAACAAAAAAATCTAATAAGAAGAATAGGTCATGCAAAAGAGGATTAGAGAGAGAGAGAGAGAGAGAGAGAGAGAGAGAATTGCAAATAAGCGAGATAAAAAATATTAAGATGAATGAAAGAAAAAAAAGACAGGAGGGTATACATTGAATGGAAGATGAGAAAGAGAAAGAGGTTTAAGAACGAAGAAAGAAGAGAGAGATGACGAAGAACAAAAGATGGAGAATATAAATTGCAAGGATATAAGAAATGTGGAGGGGAAGAAAAAATAGTTGAAATCAATGTGAAAGAAAGAGGAGAGAATAAAAAGGATGTGAATGAAGAAAGCGAGAGAAATAGGGCGGTCTATACCAGAATATTTACATATATATCCAGTGATCTTGTGGGAGCCCTACCTACCTATCTACTGTACTGGCCCTGCGGAAGACTTATCTACCTACCTACCTACCTACTGCGGGAGCCTTACCTACTACCTACTTACTGTGGGAGCCTTACCTACCTACCTACTTACTGTGGGAGCCTTACCTACCTACCTACCTACTGTGGGAGCCTTACCTACCTACCTACTTACTGTGGGAGCCTTACCTGCCTACCTACCTACTTACTGTGGGAGCCTTACCTACCTACCTACCTACTGTGGGAGCCTTACTTACCTACCTACCAACTGGTCCTGTGGAAACATTACACAAGTATATGCCCTGGTGATGTAACACACACACACACACACACAGTCTTTACGCACCTTGGTCTGTGTGAGGATGCCTTACCTGTTAGTCTGTTATTGTTCCTGATCAACACCTTGTATAAAAGGACAAACGCTCTTGTGCAAAATCTTAACGATCAGTCTCCTCTAATATGATCTCGTAAAAAAAAAAACCAGAATTATAGAGAGTTGCAATACATACAAATTTTGAGACCTTGACAAAGAATATTTTGGCGTAGAGATGAAGTGAAATCTTATATCGTCAAAATACTTGAGAGATTCCTTGTCTCTGGAGGCAACGGCATCCGAGTTTCAAGAATATATATAAATAAAAAAATGCTAGGTCATATATTCAGAGGTACGGAAATCACTAGGTTGATGCCTGAGGCGCCCGACTCTGATTTTCTTGTTTATGTGCACATGAATATCACATCCTAGAGTTTGTGAGACATTGTCCGGGTTTGAAATTTCCTGTTGACAGAATTTGTATAACTATCTGAGGATTTCTATTTTCCGTAAAGGACGAGAGCAATGTGGAATGTGTGGAGGATTTATGTGGTTGGTAATGGAAAGTTTGTCATAACCACAGGTTTGTTGGAAGCTGTTAAGTGTGTGTGAGAGCATGTTAGTGTCCCCACCGACCACACTACTGTACCTTCACCACCCGACTCCAACATTCAATTTACCACTCTTGTCTGGCATGTATATATATATATATATATATATATATATATATATATATATATATATATATATATATATATATATATATATATATATATATATATATATATATATATATATATATATATATATATAAACAAGCGTTAAACAGGAACAGGAAATACCTTAAATCCCAATGTCGATGTTTTCTTTACTTAGTAACAGAATAACAGATTACGAGAAAACCGTTTCCCTCAACTGCTGACTGTATTTAAGAAGCAGTGATAGGTTCAATGTTAACTGCTCCTATGCCATGCCATTAACAGACACTATGCTAAAAATATAGAAATTTTCGTCAAAGCACTTGGCGATATTTCATCTTTCTAGCTTAAAAAGGGCAAGAGATATAGCCCGGAAAACAACAAAAAGAGCAATCACTGATATCCTGGGGGCGGCACCGTGAGGGGGAGTCATGGAGAGGCGATGTATACAACGATACTTTGTTTCCTCGTTATATGGGGACGACATTGAACATAACTCTGGAGTCTTCAAAACATTTTATAAGGAAAATCAACTATTGTATGTGGTCTATTGTGTACCAGCTGTGGACCAACATTTTAACAAAGTAAGTACACACACACACACACACACACACACACACACACACACACACACGCACACATTTGTATGCATAATTGTTTTAAAACTCATAATAGACACACACAGGTGAACACGGTGAAGAATAATCACATGAGTTCACACACACTATGCATTTTGTTCCCGCCATCTGGAACACACTGGTGTCTTGGTCGAGCTCAGTACTTGGATTGTCTTCAATAATACACTTTTATTGATATTTAACTTGTTTTGCCTTGTGTTTTATTTACTATACGTGAACTTCTCAGGTCAGTGAGGCTGTTGTACTTATTGACAAAGTCTTCAAATTTAACAAGGGCTGGAGTCTTGTTATGAGACCGTTCCTTGGTGGATGAAAGTCAAACGAATATGTCAGAAATATAATATTTTTGGTGTTTTCCATTTTGTTTTATTATTAATGTAGGGAGGAATACATTATGGTACAGCGCCTTGTAAAAGTGGATCGTTGAATAAATATCAGTTTAAATATTGAAAGAGTTTCCTTTGTATAATACATGAAGCTTTCTGAACTGCGATTCCTCCCCAAGGTGTGTGTGGTCATGAGTTCTCCCCAAGGTGTGTGTGGTCATGAGTTCTCCCCAAGGTGTGTGTGGACATGAGTTCTCCCCAAGGTGTGTGTGGACATGAGTTCTCCCCAAGGTGTGTGGTCAAGGTGTGTGTGGTCATGGAGTTCTCTCTCCAAGGTGTGTGTGGTCATGAGTGATCCCCAAGGTGTGGTCATGAGTTCCCCAAGGTGTGTGGTCATGAGTTCTCCAAGGTGTGTGTGGACATGAGTTCTCCCAAGGTGTGTGTGGTCCCAAGGTGTGTGTGGTCATGAGTTCTCTCCACAGTGTATGTGGTCATGACTTCTCCCCAAGGTGTGTGTGGTGAGTGTGTGTGTGGTCATGAGTCTCCCTCAAGTGTGTGTGTGGTCATGAGTTCTCTCCAAGGTGTGTATCACAAGTTCTCCCCAATGCGTATGTGGACATGAGTTCCTCCCCAAGGTGTGTGTGGTCATGAGGTTCTCTCCACAGGTGTGGGGGTCATGACTTCTCCCTGTGTGTGTGTGTGTGGTCATGCCCTCTCCCAAGGGTGTGTGTGTGAGCATGAGTTCTCCCCAAGGTGTGTGTGTGTGGTCATGAGTTCTCCCCAAGGTGTGTGGGGTCATGAGTTCCTCCAAGGTGTGTGTGGTCATGAGTTCTCCCCAAGTGTGTGTGTGGTCATGAGTTCTCCCCAAGGTGTGTGTGGTCATGAGTTCTGTGTGTTCACCAAGGGTGTGTGTGGTCATGAGTTCTCCCCAAGTGTGTGTGGTCATGAGTTCTCCCCAAGTGTGTGTGTGGTCATGAGTTCTCCCCAAGGTGTGTGTGGTCATGAGTTCTCCCCAAGTGTGTGTGGTCATGAGTTTCTCCAAGGTGTGTGTGGTCATGAGTTCTCCCAAGGTGTATGTGGTCATGAGTTCTCTCCAAGGTGTGTGTGGTCATGAGTTCTACCCAAGGCGTGTGTGGTCATGAGTTCTCTCCAAGGTGTGTGTGGGGTCATAAGTTCTCCCCAAGGTGTATGTGGACATGAGTTCTCCCCAAGGTATGTGTGGGGTCATGAGTTCTCCCCAAGGTGTGCAGGGTCGTGTATGTGTAGGCATTGCTCCACAGCACCAACGCCTCCTGCCCTTCCTCCTAGTCATCTTTTGCCTCCAGCTTCACCTTGTCGGTTTATCCGCACTTTCCTTTATTCCTCCCTCTTCCTTATATTTATTATCCATAGGAAAAAATAATCTATTTACCCTCATCCATTTGTCTGTTAATTGGCGAAGTCGAGGATTGGCAAGTATATTGATCAGTCTGTCTGTATGTCTGTCTATGATTTTAATTCGATCTTCACTAACATTTCACACCTGGTCGACTTTGGTAATAACATTAGTACTATTTAATCTTGGTCAACATCGATCAAAAGTGGGAGTTGCTAGCCATCAATGAAGGCCACCGCACCCTAGGAAATATCCAAAATTATCACTCTAAGACACAACAGAAGAGAAGGCTGTTGTGCTGTGGTCGTGTGTCATTGATTTCCGTGAAGGAGATACTTATTTTTGCATACTCAAGTTGTCAATGTAGTTTACGCCTATAATATGTATACGATAATGGTCATCGTAACTTGTAAATGTGTATACAGCTGTAGTTTTGGTAGATTGTAGCTGTGGTGTCAGTAGTAGCCATGGTATCTTATCGTTGTAAAACACTAGTGTACATGGTGACTTATAACAGTGTATACAATAGTGGTTATGGGAGCTTCTATCTAGGAAAAATACGTCTATTCAAAATAGCTTTAAACGTATCAGTGCCGAAGAATAATACTAACAAACATATTCATTTACAGTGAAGAGTTTTTAACAAGATCACATATATATAACTGAGTGATTTGCCTCCGTAGAATGGAATATACTGTGAATACTTATCTTCCAAAAATATTCAGCCTTGATGGACGCTATACATCCTACTGTTCAAGTTTACATTAGGGACATGAATCAATAAGCTATTCACCAATTGGTTATACATGAAGATTAAATGACAATACCCAAATAGTGTGTTCGATGGATTAAATCTGGATATAATGTCTTTCAATATGTAGAACATAGGTTAATAAATGTTTATGAGACAAAGACTAAAGGTCCTTCCTGTTAATGCTGTTAAAGAGAGGCGAATGTTTTTGAGAAGGTTAGTGAACGTCTTGAATATTTACACTAGTTATACTGAAAATTTTCTTGAGTTGTGTTTACGAGTAAATGAATCGTCACTTTTGTTATTGTATTAGCAAATCAGCAAGGAATAAGTGGACATTGAAACTATTAATGTAACACAAACATTACTGCTACTCTTCACGAGTGACAGGTAGTTATAATCAACTTTATTAGTGAATAATTCAGGTACAGATTGTTTGAGCAACCATCATACAATATTGATAGGTTTACGTGGTAGCGATAAGACTAAGACAGCAGCGACAGCAGGGAATGACCATAATAAATCTGGTGAATGAGCAAGAGTAAATGTTGCAAATAAATCTTGTGAATGCTCTTGGCATAGCGGAAGGGCATTGATAAGGCTGATGCATGCCATTAGCATGAGTGAATGATGGATATTTGATGGTGCTGGATAGGGTATTGGATTAAGGGATGATGATTAATAGGTTAATTTAATGATATTGTTGTGTAATTGTAATTAGGTGTTTTGACTGTTAGGGTCTATAAGTACCCTTCACGACATAATATTTAAAAAATCAATAAGATTACTACTTTGATGTCACTCGGAATCCAGTATGACGATCATCCAGCTATGATACAATGGTATGAGTTATTAAAGAACATACAGTAGAGTACAGTATAGACTATAGAGTGGATGACCATACAGTACAGTACCATACATACATTACATTACATACTTACATACATAATATGATAATAATGGTTGCTTGTCGTGTACGAGGATGGCCGGTCTGAGGGCCACCAAGTGTGAATTTGGTTAAGCTGTAAAAGCTGTCTCCAACACAACAACCACACCCTAAGTTAACAAGCTGCATGACTCAGTGTCAAGAATAGTCCGAGAAGACCGGACAACTCGCCAACTGCAGTGGCTAACCATTACCCCGGAACACAATCCACTAATAGATTAACATCCAGGTCCCAATTATATGCTGGGATCGACAGAGACAAATGACGTAAAATTAAAAATAATAAAAACAGTTTCACCCTGCTAGGGAATCGAACTCGGGTCCATTCGCTTGCAAGGCGAGCATGCTGACCATTACACCACAGGTAAAAAGTTTTTTTTTTTCGTATGACGGTCGTATATGTATATGACTGTTGCGTGCGTGTGTGACCGTCTTGTTGTGTATATGACTGTCATGTGAATGCGTGTATAACTGTCTTGTGTATATGACTGTCGTATGACTGTCGTGTGTGTGCATGACTGTCTTGTGTATATGACTGTAGCCTGTGTGCGTGTATGACTGTCTTGTGTGTATATGACTGTCGTGTGTGTGTGTGTGTGTGTGTGTGTGTGTGTGTGTGTGACTGTCTTGTTGTGTATATGACTGTCGTGTGACATGTACTGTACATCTCTCACCCATCCTGGGAGGTGGAGAATGGTACCATCCGTCAGGCGCCGACGTACCATCAGATTACAGCGTTTACTTAAAACTTAGTTGAGATGCTCGAATTCTTATCCTTACAAACTTTCTCCTCCGATCGCCAATATATCATCGGTTTACTTATGAGAAAAATAAGTAAGTACGGATCGTCTCTCATAAACGGTGGCTCGGCAGTCTTCTCCAACTTCAAGATTCTGCGCTCGCGCTGACTTTACCAATCATGCAAATCCTAAGGCAAAATTTCCAAGTTGGAGCGCTTTTGCCCAAGGAGCGAGGGGGTGAAAAATTAGCATATGTTCTTGAGAGCATTTTCCTTCCTCGATCAAGAATAACGCGACCCTGGTAAGTCACTTCCTATGACGCCTGAACCACAAGCGGCAGAGTCATTAGAGAAAGGTAAAGGAACATACAGTGAACATACAGATTAATGTAGGTGTTGAACAGCAAAAACGTAGTGTAGTAACTCCCTCCCACCTGCGCTCGCGCTGCCTCACGTGGTGTAGTAATTTCCCCAATCACAGATGGTGTTATGAGGGACCTACGTGGTGTAGTAATTCCCTCACAGATGGTGTTATGAGGGGCCTCACGTGGTGTAGTAATTCCCTCACAGATGGTGTTATGAGGGGCCTCAATTTCCAAGTTGGAATTCCCTCACAGATGGTGTTATGAGGGGCCCACGTGGTGTAGTAATTCCCTCACAGATGGTGTTATGAGGGGCCTCACGTGGTGTAGTAACTCCTTCACATATGGTGTTATGAGGGGCCTCACATGGTGTAGTAATTCCCTCACAGATGGTGTTATATGAGTGAGGTGTGGTTCCAGGCCTTCCTATCGTAGACGGATTAACACATCGCTGGTAGTTGGGTCTCACAGGCCGTTATCACTGGGTACCTGGGACCTCACTGTGTGAAAGGTCAACTTGGGTACCACTGTTACTGTTGAGTTGTTCTCACTGACTTAAGCACTGTTCACCACTGTTCACCTCTGTTTAACACTGGTTCCATTTCTTTCCTAAATGAAATAGTAACTTCTGGCGTGAACTTGTTGATATTCCGGTGGGGAGGAGGGTTCAGGGGAGGGAGTTGGTATGGGCCAACATAACAGTTGACCTGGCTGCTCCGAGAGGAGCGCCAGGTACGTCTTGACCCTTCGGTGGTCAAGGATGTAGTGTGTGTGTGTGTGTGTGTGTGTGTGTGTGTGTGTGTGTGTGTGTGTGTGTGTGTGTGTGTGTGTGTGTGTGTGTGTGTTGCCACGAGGAGGCACAGCAGGAGTCTTGATGCTGAGGAAGCTAGCCAGCGGCGGTAGCTGAAAGCGACAGGAAGCAAGCAGTGCTTGCACCTTAACAGTGATATGGCAAGTGTAATCCCAACGGCCTGCTCCTCCTACGGGCATTTCATTGACTTCATTATTGTCAAAGAAAGGGGTCGCCGAGATGTCCTCATCACCCGTGCCGTGCGTGGCTCAGACCACTGCGAGACTGATCATCGGCTCGTCAGAGCCAAGCTCTCATTTCACGTCTCCCCAAAACGGTGAAGGCAGCAAGCCTTCAGAAGAGGTTTTAAAACTAAGCAGCTCGAATGGGATATTCTCGACACTCATGACAAAAAATTTGCAGAAAAAATGCACCAGGACTAGCAGAACAACCCTCAGTTTCGGACCAAAGCTGATAATTTCCGCAAGAAGAAAGTGGCGGCCCAGCGGGAACTTCGCAATCTAAAGAATGACTGGTTTAAAAATAAAGCATGTGAAATACAAAAATTTGTAGAACAGCACAAGATGCGCGAATGTTTCAACTCCACTAAAACATTTTATGGGCCAATCACTCGTGGCGCACTGGCGCAGCCCCCTTCCTCTCATCCGACTGTAACTCCAGAAATAAAGACCATGAAGGCACTGGAAAAAGCACTACCGAAACACCGATGTGCATGTCCTGATTGCCCAGCAAGTCTCTACCCACAACAGCTATTCTCCTTCCCATACTCGTCCCAGCGCCAATTCAGCCGGCGGGGTGGACGTCGAGTACCGGGTGAAAGGTTTTTTTTTTTCAACATAAGACGACTCCAGGCAAGAACAAAGGTGTCGGCAGCTTCCATTACTGAACTTCAGTATGCAGTGAGGTCCACGCTTGCTGCTCACACAGAACGTGACCTACAGGAGATCCCGAACACCTAGGAAGATGCGTATGCACACTTCGGCCTTGAGGTGAATGAACATAAGACTCTTTCAACCTGCCCCTGGTTCAGACAAACCTCCACCATCTTAACGGTTCTAACCTCTTTAATGTTACCCACTTTCGGTATCTCAGCTCCTACCTATCCACCACCGCGGACATCGATGAAGAGATTCAGCATCGGATCAGATGTGCAACTCAAGCCTTTGGGACTTGAAAACTTTCACCAACGTAGTCTACGTTCCATCCTCCGAGTTCGCTGGGAAGACAAGAGAACAAATGCCAGCATCCTTGCTGACACCAACTGTAGGAGCATCGAGGATACCATTATACATGAACAACTACGCTGGACTGGCCATGTTACCCGCATGGACGACAGTAGACAGTCACCTAACGCCGGCGGGCAACTGAAAAGGTATAAGGATAGTCTTGAGACAAGCGCTTGGAGGAGCACCACACGAGAAGGTGTCAATACTTTCCAGTTAGCCCGACTGCAAACCGAGGCAGACAAGCGCCAACCCCGGAAAGACGCTGCCACCGCCCCTCCCACACTAGATGTAGCCCTCCACATGTGCAACATCTGTGATCAACTGTGCCAGTCCCGTATCGGCCTCTTTAATCACCTTAAAACTCACCAATGATGGTGACATCCCTAATAACTCATATCATTGTATCATCTGGATGATCGTCATAGACGATTTCGAGTGACAGCAAAGTAGTAGTAGTAGTAGTAGTAGTGTGTGTGTGTGTGTGTGTGCGCGTGCTTATCTATATGTTACTTAAACTGACCGTATACAAATCCAACTAATTTAAAACTATGAACCTGGACTGCATGTTAAATAACTGCATATACTATAATCTTAAATTTGGTGAAGGAAGCTCAAACGTCAAGATCACAGGTGAAGATCAAAGAGTTTTAACGAAATATATTAGAACATAGAAGATAGCTTTTGTTAAACCTCGGCAGGTGGGTTGGGCGCTCAGCAGGGAAGAGTTAATTTGACCTTGGATTAGAAGGTCACTGGTGAAGCAGAGACCTTGTAGAGAGAGGTTTATGCTGTAGTGAGTACCCGTATGCCTACAGGGAGTATTTATTTTCATCACTAAGCTAAACAGAATCACTCTTACTGAATCCTCCTTTCGAAGAGCTTAATATTTGGTTGAGAGAGAGAGAGAGAGAGAGAGAGAGAGAGAGAGAGAGAGAGAGAGAGAGAGAGAGACGTGTATGTATGCAACGATTTTACCTACATACTGTACGTATATCAAATATCAGCTTTTCGTGTGGATATGCATAAGAGTTACGGTGATCCGGTCAAGACACAGCCCTTGATTTATATTCCAATATACGGAGACCGATACATCATAAGTCTCCTTATCACGACTTTGTCCCACCTGACGATGATACAAACACCCAGGAGGGGAGGGGAGGGGAGGGAAGGGTATAACCAGCCACACATCATACAGTTATCAGTCAGAGTTTCATACTAAAGAAGACAAATGGTTCAATCTAAACACATTTTGGTTATATTTTGCAAAACATAAATAACAATCAGTAAAGTAAATTTATCAGTATTATATAATGTGGAACGCCCAGTCCTCTTTAATTTGAAGCTAATGTGTTGATATGAACGTCAACAAAACAGTGGGCGACTCATATATTCTCTTCAGTGTTAAGCTACCGTAAATTCAAAACTTTATAATGAATATAAACCTGAGTAATGGTTAGATTACGCCTTTAAACGTCATCATCAATCACAACCCAGAAGGTCGACTGTTATTATTATTATCATTATTCCTGGTCTGTGTGTGTGTGTGTCTGTCTACTTATCACCTCTGTCTTTGTTTGGGTGTATTTGCTCCTGTCTATCCCTGTCTGTGTGTTGATCTGTCAGCCCTTGTCTGTGTGTGTGAATCTGTGTTTTAAGTGTCCTATGATACGATATTCTGAGTGCCTTAAGATATTTTGATAGTATTTAATTCCGATATTTGAGTCTCCTAATTTCAGGTGTCAAATATAACTTTATTTTGATCTTGAATTACGATATTCCGGGTGTCCTAAATTATGTTATTTTGATTCCCTTATTTACGGTGTCCTAAGTGTACGAAATTACTAATGAGATCACAATATGCACAAGAAAAAATAAAATAGGTATAGAAAAGTCATGGGGTCAGTGACAGAAAGAAAAAAAAAATGATGAGGTTTTATTCATTACTGTTGTGTGACATGTTAAAGCTTCCTAAATCCTGAGGAAATGAACACAGCCAGTTCTTTGACCTCTGAACACGTGCATTATCCTCCACTTAATGCAGGAAATAATCTAAGAGGTGATGACAGACATACAAAGACAAATTACGAATGAGAATCAGTGCATATAAGGAGTAATTATGAACGCAGAATAATTAAAAACGAAGGATAAATACGAAGGTGAGGCAGAGAACGATATTTATAATGAAAGCCGGGAAGACTGGGTTACAGTATAGGTAATGAATCGCTGGAAAGTACATTTCATCAAGGTTGTGTTGCAGGTATGGTGTGCTATATGGTTGTCGTGGTGGTACATACAAAAATGGTGGTTCTTATGGTGTACAATGGTGAAATTTGTTTGCGGTGTGTAATTTAAATTGTTTGTTATTTGCGAGAAAAAGTCGATAGTTTTGCGAAAATGGGAAAAAAAAATATATGAAAAAAGGAAAAGAAAAGAAAAAATGGACTTGAGGTACTGTGATTGACAGTTCATTTGAATGGTGTGGGGGAAGGATTGCTTGGTGTGATGGTGGTGGTGTGGGGAAGGATTGCTTGGTGTGATGGTGGTGGTGTTTTGGGGAAGGATTGCTTGGTGTTATGGTGGTGGTGTTTTGGGGAAGGATTGCTTGGTGTGATGGTGGTGGTGTGGGAGAAAGAGGAAAAATTGGTGTGATTGTGAGGGATTTCTTGGTGATGGTGGTGGCGTGGGAGAGGGAATTTCTTGGTGTGATGGTGGTGGTGTGGAAGGGAAGGATTGCTTGGTGTGATGGTGGTGGTGTGTGTGATGGTGGTGGTGTGGGAGGAAGGATTGCTTGGTGTGATGGTGGTGGTGTTTGTGGGGAAGGATTGCTTGGTGTGATGTGATGGTGGTGGTGTTGGGGAAGGATTGCTTGGTGTGATGGTGGTGGTGTGGGAGGAAGGATTGCTTGGTGTGATGGTGGTGGTGTTTTGGGGAAGGAATGCTTGGTGTGATGGTGGTGGTGTGGGAGAAAGGATTGCTTGGTGTGATGGTGGTGGTGTCAGGGGATTGCTTGGTGTGATGGTGGTGCAGGGAAGGATTGGTGTGATGGTGGTGGTGTGGGAGAAGGATTGCTTGGTGTGATGGTGGTGGTGTGGGAAGGTTGCTTGGTGTGATGGTGTGGTGGTGTCGGTGTGATGGTGGTGGTGGGGAAGCATTGCTTGGTGTGATGGTGGTGGTGTGGGGGAAGGATTGCTTGGTGTGATGGTGGTGGTGTGGGGGAAGGATTGCTTGGTATGATGGTGGTGGTGTGGGGGGGGGGAAGGATTGCTTGGTGTGATGGTGTGATAAGAGTTGCTGTTTATAGTGAAGTGGAAGGTGAGGGCAGCTTAATGTAGCGGGGGTGTGAAGGAGAGTGAGTAGCTTAGCGTGGCGTTGGTGTGGGAGAAAACTGTAGTTCAGTGTGGCAGTGACAGGTTATGGGGACGGAGTTAACGAGTTTGGAGACAGGTAGCTATGAGGGATGGGGTGTCCGGAGAGGGTATTCGTACAGTGTAACACGACGAGGTCAACCTGTGTGGGGAAGCGCGTTATAAAGAGGTAAGAGCGAAGGGAGGTGGAAGTTGTAGTGTTGTGAAACAGATATGGTTGTGCTGTGAGAACAAGAGGGTTTGTGATGTATGGTTGTTTTTTTAGGACAAAAGTGTTTGTTGTGAGAACCGATGTTGTGAGGGAAAGAGTCCCGTGTTGTAACAACAGGTTCGGTTGTGTTGCGGGGACTCATGTGGCTGTATTGAAAAACCAGTGTGGTTGATTTGTGAAGGCAGGCTTGTTTGTTGACTGGTAAAGGATTGTCTTCATGATTGTTTACATATATTGCATGGAAAGGAGAAAGTCATATACTCGTAGTAAGCCTGCAGTATTAGACCCTGGAAAGTGGGAAGATATATATATATATATATATATATATATATATATATATATATATATATATATATATATATATATATATATATATATATATAACCAAGTTACTATTCATCATCTATTTTTCGAGCTATTATAAAGCCTATTTATAAGCTAAGCACTTCCCAAGGTCTACCATTGTGGTGGTGTGGCGGCTCTTGAGTAGGAAGCGTTAGTTCACTGCTCCTTCTGGACATGATTGAGTGACTGGCTCTCCCAGTAATACAGCAAGTAATGCCCTGCCAGTTCTGTTTAGCCGGGTAATCGAACCCACGTTTCATGAACTGCGCAGGCAGTGTTTCCGCTTTATCACGTATGCGAAGTGTTTTTTTTAATCCAGTCAAAGTTACAGAAAACTCTTTAGTTTTAACCCGAATTTTCCTTATCAATTAGCCACCATTTTGTTAATATATATATATATATATATATATATATATATATATATATATATATATATATATATATATATATATATATATATATATATATATATATATATATATATATATATATATATATATATATGTGTGTGTGTGTGTGTAATTTTGTATCTATGCTCCATTTTGACCTGGATAGTTCGTGGTGGTAAGAAAAGTACAGGTTCCATCTGGAGCTAATTCCGTAACATCCTCGTGGCCGCCTCTGCATGACCCCTCCTTATTAACAGGCTCTTGGGTCCACCTCCCGCATTGATGTCAAAATTAACTTCAACGCTGCTTTGAAAAACAGATTATAGCTGCTGCATTTTTCAAGTAACCTTGTAATTATTAACATTGCATACATAAACAGTCATACTGTATAATATGAAGATGTAAGCTTCTTTTATATTTTCTGTCTTTCGTTTCATATTCATATTAATTGCTTTCAGTTATAATATTTATGTTAAGTTAGTTTCCTAATTGATTACAAACACATTTTTTTTCAAATAAAGACAAAGTATTGATAAAACTACAATAACTACAGGTTACAACACAAACTACGCCGTTGTCGACTATAACGATGACCAATTTAGGATCTCATTACCGTTGTCATAAACATCGTTAGGTGTAACCGAATAATACTTGTTAGTGGCAATCATTTGTGTCTGTACCTCTCATGGAGGATGTAGCTCGGGGTATTGACACCTGATGCGAGGACAGCTCAGTGAAACAGATAGGTTTTGTCTAATTTCTTGAATGTACAACCAAAGACAGAAGTCGTGTCGCGGTTTTGTCCGAAGATTAAATATAACTAGTGAAACATTATGAGAGCCCCCTACCTCAAGGCAGAGCACACCAAAAGTTTAGCCCTTCGTCATATGTTTTCACCAAATTTCACAACACGACTTCTGTCTTTCATTGTACACAAACCAACCGCTCCCTTATCATGTTGCCAAGGCGTTTCTTTTTTCTTGAGACGTCTCATATGGATTCTAGGATGAGCAAGGATATGTTTTGAAACATTTACATCTTGTTGTCTAGCTAATGTACTGTCCCTTTGCACGCCTGAAACTCCCACCTACTGGAACGAGTCTTCATATTGCTTACGTGCCCATAAATGATTATGTAGTAGTCTCATTTGTCAATGTTCAACAAATTTTGATCGTTTAGTGTACAATTCCCAACAAACAGCATGCGTCCCTGTACTAGGACGTGTACGTGGTTGGTGAAAGGTGAATTTTATTTAATCTGATACCCTCATATATCAAGTAATGATCTTTACGTAAATGTCTCGCCGTTTAGTCTCAGTATAGAGAGAGAACTGGTTGTGTCAGCGAAGCGCAAAAGTGTAAAATTTTCTCTCTTACGTTACATGAATTTGCTATCTTTCCTTCTTTGCAAGAATATATTTTAGACTTCACTCGCGTGAAAATCAGTAAAGGATTTATTTTCGGTGTTGACGGACAAATTAAAGGGGCTGTCTTCTGGCTATTGAATTTGATTACATATAATTAGATAGTCTTAGATGCATATTATATATACTACATATAATTTTATATATTACACCCAGAAGGAATTTTTACAAAACCTATGATTCTAATTACACTGTCCTGGTGGACCCCTGCCAAATATGCCCTCACTCAAGCTGTGGCCCTTAATCTCTCCCTACAGTTTCCTTTTTGTATTTTGTATTATAATTATCGGCATTATTAGTCATATGTTCCAAAACAACATTCAGATGTGTTGAAAAGTAAAGTCTTCCAACATAAACCAAAGTGGCAAACCAGTAACTCTACTTTTCGTCGTGTTACTTGGAATTAAACAATACTATTACGCAAATATGTATTCAATCAAGTTTATCAGTGAGTGAATGGTGGTGAAAGAAATGCATAAAGATGATGTCGTAGCTAAATATAGTTGAATCTACCTAAATTTAGATGAGTTTACTGTAGTTTCGTATAGGTAGTGCATTAGATAAGGTAAAGCAGCTTGTCACAGAGATCTATTTTTTTCCTCTTTCAGAATGAGTGAGTAAATGGTCGAGTTTTTTTTTGTTGAGACTTTAATAAGTAATACAAGAGCCATAAAAAGTTCGCACACACACACACACACACACACACACACACACACACACACACACACACACACACACACACACACACAACGCCAGAGGCATCCTCATCACAGTCTTCTCGTTTTACGTTGTAGCAAAATGAATCACGAGACCGGGAATGTTTTTGTCTCTAAGAGCAACACAAAGTAATTAATGACATTTTAGAAATGCGACACGAGTGTGTGGAGAGTGCGAAAAGTGGTATTTACATTGGATAATACGAGAACAATGCGTCCAGGAATCCACTTTGGCATTTTTATATTTTTTGATAGTATTAAATATCTCCATTAGATAACTAACTACTGTATATTCAACACACATAAAAGAGTTGCTCTTAATTGTTATCCTCAATTGTGTATCAGTTGAAAGCAAGTTTTTGTGAAATTTTGGGCTTGAAAAGGTCAAACAGTTTTAATTCTTGTATTTCGATATCAAGATAATATTTTTTTTTCTTGAATGTATTTTCTTCTGTAGTTTATATATACTGCGTATTAGGCTCAAAGAGCGAATTCACTCACTGAGCTAAAAAAAAAAGGCGTTTTGGACGATCTCAAAATTATTTTTACTTAACCTAACCTAACCTAACCTAACCTGACATGACACGATATGACATATAAGACATATAAAACGTATAAAATGAAGTATAACAAATGAAACATTGCATATAAAACATAACATATAAAACATAACATATAAAACATAACATATAAAACATAACATATAAAACATAACATATAAAACATAACATATAAAACATAACATATAAAACATAACATATTAAACATAACATATAAAACATAACATAAAACATAACATAAAACATAACATAAAACATAACATATTAAACATAACATAAAACATAACATAAAACATAACATATTAAACATAACATATAAAACATAACATATTAAACATAACATATTAAACATAACATATAAAACATAACATAACATATTAAACATAACATAAAACATAGCATTAAACATAACATATTAAACATAACATAAAACATAACATAACATATTAAACATAACATAAAACATAACATTAAACATAACATATTAAACATAACATATTAAACATAACAATGAAACGTAAAGTACAACATAGCATAACATAAACAAACCTAACCTAACCTATAAGGAAATTTCGTTTTCTGGTTATTTGAAAACTTAGTCTTTTTTTTTTAGATCAGTATGAACGAATTCCTTCATTCTTTAATTTATGGGAGAATTATTCCACTAAATAACAGAAATACATGAATTCACGCCTGCTGTCTCCGGCGGCATTCGTCTAATGTAAAAAATAATGTTTGTTCATAATTTTCCCTGATATGTGGAAACTAAAGTCATTACATTGCATTTTTCCGCCTGTAAAATTTTACTCGTCGATGTAATGGAAGAAGTTTTATGTGTGAGGATGCTGTTCTGGCCAGCACTAAGGATCAATATCCTAGAAGTTGAAGGGAATAATGACCTTTACCCTACGTACAGATAAATTTTTTCTTTTCCCTGCCTGACGTTTCAATTTCATCGTTGTGATAATTTAGTAATAAATCCGGCGAGCCACGGACCTGCACAGTAACAGTATATCTTTGGCACCAGTCATCTGTGTCACGAGGTGAAATGACCCGCTTATGATACATTTGCATCCTAAATTAGATAACCCTCCTGTATAATGTCAAAAGTACAACGTGAAATTAGTTTAATACATCTACAGTAAACTAATATTCTCAATGTCACCCGCACGACGTACAACCAATCTATAATGTACCGGGACCCCAGGCGAAGATCTACATAATCCAAGCCAACCCATACGTGAATATGTCTGAGGTTATCGCGTGTTAATCGTACCCTGAAGTCTCGATACTTTTTGGATTGGCTGTACATTTTTAGGACTACATCTGCATTATAAGTCGACCCCCAAACACCGGATGATGTACAGGTGAAAACTGTTATCATGATATTCAAAAAGTGTGCAATATCTAATTCATTGGTTGATGAGGATGAGAATTTATTGTGGCAGAATGACAGTGATTCAAAAGCCTTCACATCTGATGCAGAGTGGGATCTGTACGAGGATGCAATAACCAATATGTCTCAGGGTATTTTTCGTGAACTGTTTGCGTTAGATGAGGTAGATGATCAATTTCAAGGTTTTTAAAACGCTTTGACTTTTTTGGAATATGTTGTAAACATTTTGTTGCTTAATATTTGTCAATAAGTTGTAACTTTTGTAAAAAAAAAGTAAAATCTCGGTAAACCTGTATATAATGTTAACGCAAATAAACACAGACTTTTAAACATATGTTGGTGCAAGTATATATCTCTGGTATCGACAAAATGCAAATACTAAGACAGGATTCAAAATGTCGGCCACTTATACGGGATATCGCTCATCTTCATCAACTGTAATGTCTTTCCCTTCGAAATTTCCCTGGAATTTAAGATTCACATATTACACTCGTTAGATAAGACGACTCAAACTTTTGGGGATATTTTTTTAAAATAAAGTTCAAAATCACAAAATTAGCAGAAATTTAGAATCGAAAACTTAAAACAAATATGCACTGATGATCAAATACATTACATACCAGTTATAAAACAATAAAACAGCAGAGAAGTTGTGGGTGTCCAGGGCTGGCTGGACTTTGTAAGTAAGGAGCGACTCCGCTGTAACCCTTGTCATGTCGTTGGGGTAAGTGGTGAGGATTAAGAAGTCTGGCTTGAATATGTTACCGGGAATCTGTGTCGCTAGATATTTTTCACCCTATCCCTAAAATGTTCAGGAATTTTATGTAATCGCTGCGACCGTCAGCTAACTTAACCTAATTTAACATTGTTTATGGTTGTTAGGTTAGGTTAGTTGACGGTCGCAGCGATTACAAGAAATTCCAGAACATTTTACGGATAACGTTAGATAACTGTAATGTATAAGGTGATCCCCCTTCCTGTCTTGGTTTCTGTACAGTACAGGCACCTTCATCACTCATCCCGGCACCTTCGGCAGGGAAGTGTGTCGCCAACGGTTTCTTATTATAGTATATTCCTGCGTTACAGCAGCTGAGGTCTTTAAGCACGCATTCGAAATTAGTAAACACACTAGTCCTCAGTAATTAAACAAAATAGAGTCAAATTTTCCTTGACTTTATGCCTTTGTGATATTGGTCTGTTGAAAAACACATGTTTATTATTCTTTTCATTAATTATGTTGAAGAACTCTTGTAATTCACCTTGGCTTTTATTTCTAACTTGTAACTTTATACATTAATACGAATATTAGTTTTATTCTTGGGTATACAACAAGAGCTGTGCTATCAACATTATTTGTCTGTTTACCGTATATGTTAAAATATCTGCCATGCTGTTCCATGAATATAACATTAAGGTAGTGAAAAATCTTTCGCTGTTAAACTTACAGTAAAGAAATTGATGTCTCAGAAAGTAGCGTTCCTCCCCCGGCGGTCAGGTCATGTGTCTCCCTTCCATTGTGTCTTGGCTCCATTACCTGGCAGTGAATGGACACGCCTGCTTCTTGCTCGAGTTATCGACGACCGGATCAAGGAGACGTGGGGCGAGGAGAAGAGAGAGAGGGAAGAGGGTGCAGGGTAAAGAATGGCTTCTCCCCCTATCCATCAGATGAGCCTGACCATGATAACATGCACGCTGCTTTTCACAAAGAAATGATAGATTGTCTCTTCCACATACCAAGGCTGCTCGCCGAGTACGTGGTGCCTGTCCCTTACACACACACACACACACACACTCACAAAAGTGTGATTGGTTGCTCCTCCACAATCCTAACCTACGAGCTTGGTAGAATGACATGGTAGCCGCCCAACCCATCAGAGCTACAGAGGTATGAAAAAATCTTCCTTTATATTAGCATGAAACTCTTCCCTCGCACAAAGAAGAGGCAATCCTCCGATAGGAAAGTAGCAGTTCTTCTACCCATGACTGTCAGAGTGCCCGAGACCGAACATGTAGAGTAGCGCCTGACGCCCTATAGATACTACAGCGAAGATATATTTTTTTACTCATTTCAGTTCCTTTCAAATTAGCCCTCTTCTTATTCCATATTAAACTTTATGGCAACCTTTCTCTCCTTCTTTAATCTGTTGTTCTTCGTTTGAGATCTATCACTATTTTTGCTTTTCTTTTTAATATCTCAACATTCCAAAATATTCCTGCCGTCGCAGTATGTCCAACATAAGAGAAGCTCTTACAGTTTTCCTTCACATTTATCACCGAACAGGCAACACCACTTTTACATATGTTACACGTCATGACGAGAGAGTCTATTAGAATTACTGCACACTAAATCACACTCATCCTCAGATCAATGTGTTCAGTAAGAGGACTTATGTTATTCTCTTCCAAGAAGTTATATCTACAAAACTGATATAGAAAGCAAATATTCTGTATTGCGTTGAAACTTAAGGGGTGTCGCGAAACATTTATAAAAAGAAAATTTTAGTAAAAGGCGGTGGGGCGTAAGAGATATATATACTGTTGGGAAGCACAGCTGATGAAGTTTAATAAGCATTCGGTGTTCTTCCAAAAGCAACGGCCCCTTAGTTTAAAACCTATCTCGATTAACCCTTTCACCGCGTGTCACGCACTTGCCATTTTATTTTGGCTACCGCCAGGTCATTTTATTCTGGCTACCGCCAGACGATTTTATTCAGCTTAGGGTAACCTCCCGAGGTGAAAGGGTTAACAAAACCCAGACGCAGGTCGCTATAAATCCCCCAGACATCACTTACCAGATTCCCGATGGTCAATTAAATTTTAATCACTAACAATTTTACCTTATTTTTTGTCGAATTTTAGGGCATATTTCGCTTGACTCTTTAGTGAAACTACAAAAAATATATATATATATATATATATATATATATATATATATATATATATATATATATATATATATATATATATATATATATATATATATATATATATATATATATATATATATATATATATATATATTATAATGTATATCGAGAAATGAGTCTGTAAACGTTTGGATTTAGCTTTCGGTGATCAGTAGCCTCAAATGCTTCCTATCCTTGTCAAGAACCCGAGGAGCCAGCAGTACGCTCTCCATAAATTCAGCAAACATTTTCTGCACCATTGGCCACGATAAGTTAATGAGCGTGAAATTAACGACATTATGCCCCGCACCCAGCACGACCTACACACAGACCGACCCAGTCAGCCCACACAAGTATTGAAACTTTTTGGGAATACGAAAATCCTTTGTCTTACCCAGAAGCAACTCAACTTCGTCTAGGTTAGCCAGAAGTACTTAACTACCGAATGTTATATACTGCATATTCTGAGATGATGTATCTGAAAAATACCTCGATTTGTTTTGACATATGAATATTTAAAGCGATATTTCTTTGCAGCAGTTTTTTTTTAATTCCTCAAAACAGTCATGTACGAGCACTGCATGTTCACCACGTCTTTAACAGTGCATTAACTACAACACTATAAGTTTAATGTTCGTTTCGTTATAATTTCCGTAAACGTAGAAACGTGAAATCTCAAAATACCTCACCGTGAGTTACGTCGTGTACAGACAGGCAAAATGGCCTCCTGACGCAATGTTTTGATAGGCCAGTTTTTGCCATTAATGATGAGGATGGTTGAACAATCTGAAACGTCCACACAAGTTTTTAAATGCACCATTGATTTGCCATAAATCACTATATAAGAACAGTCCTGCGATGTGTTATACATGGTACTGTATATGAACTACGTGTTGAAAGGGATTATAACTCCCATGAAAACATTTTAAGTTAATTTTTTTTTTAAGTGAGAAAGGCAGACCAAAGTTTAAGTGAATAATCTAGTCAATAATTTAAACAAGTGGAAAAAATGTAAATTAGAGCAATTGGTGATAATGTTAGTGGAGAGTTTGATGGGTACAACCATTCTGGTGATGCCAACTGTTACTGAAGCTAAGAATGTACAGTAATGCACAACTTACTAAGTGATGCAAATATACACGAGATGCACCGCGTTATATTGTCACACGCGACCAATGGGTCAGTTAAGTTACATCTGTATTAAGTATAGAATAAACTGTACGTGGGAAACAAAATTAGAAATAACTTATTTCAAATTATCGAGACTTTTTTTTTGCGGAAAAGTAAACTAAAACTGGAATAGATCAGTTTTTATTTAAAACTTTTTAATGTTCGACTCTGGTGCGACAGACAGAATATTGATTAATTATTTCTACAAGAAGGAACCTACAGTTACTGGAAAGTTGTGATTATTTGGATGTTGTAGCGGCCATGTAATGTTCCGAAATGTATTTTCGAAGAATTAATTTTAGATGAATTTTTTTCAATAAAATATTATGTCAAATATTTGTTTTGTCTAAGAAATGAATTTTCGAAGAATTGTTTTCGAATTATTTTCTGTAAACCCCTGGGATGATTACCAAAGATACACTCAATCACTGGGAAAGCTTTTAACTTGTTCAAACCTGAGGTCTTAAGGTTTGAACACTGGTGCATCGCTCCCACCAATGATTGTATCTGCGGTAGTCATCCAGGGATATGACAGGCGGTGCTTAAGTGCCCCTGGATTATCTGTGAGGACAAATTGAAGGCAGTTAGATGCCATGCAATATTCAAAAGCAACCACGCTGTCTGAATACAAGCCAGTCATTTTATCATTACTATTTTATTGTTGTATTTTTTTTAGGGAGGAGAGACTACATGTTATCGTAAAATAACTCATGGTATCTGATAGTATACTGTTTCGGAAATCTATTTAAGAGAAACAGACATATAAATATACCGTAAAGAGAACGATAGACTCCAGAGCTCGACGTCTGTAGTCTCACACGTTATAAATAACAAAGTGAGCTCCTCTGGAAATTGCTCAGTCTTGTTCGCCTACGCTTATCACAAATTACAATAACCACATAAGACAAACAAAATAAATCCGTACAAGAATAAATATATAAGAGCAATATACTATTCCAGCTGTCGTATTTATATAACACTTTGGCACTTATTGTCAGGTATTAGACACATAGTTGATTACAAATGTGTGTGTATCATAAAATAGTATTTGTTCGGTGGAAAACTCAAGAGAAGTTTGTAGTGCATTCATGTCTTGCTGATTCAGTTATTTTGTAAACAGACTTAATAAACATCAGCCTAAGGACTAGCTTCATGGAAATGGACCACAGTTCTTGTACTTTCTTGTCTGATGTTACCATCGTATAACTGATTGTTTTTCTCAGGGTTTAAAGGAGGCAGTGGAGTATTTACCCGTCGTATGAAATAAGTATGACATTGAATAACACATTGACATGAAGAATTACAGAGAAAACTATTCGTATTTAATTTAGAGACGTGTGACCATGTTATCGATAGTCATGCTTCACTTGATTTTATATTATTATTAAGGAAATTTGTATTAAAAAAATTAAGTATGATATGGGCGTTGAACCTAGAGAGTGATATAAATATCACTATCAACCATTTCGTACAAGTGAATTTATAGCTGGAATTCTCTATGAAAATTAGAAAGAATTAATTCACAAGTAAATAACTGTAGGTGTGACAGGAACAACAAATAGCCTGAAGGTATGATAACAACAACCAACAGACTGGAGGCATGATAATAACAACTGACTGTAGGCATGATAATAACAGACTGCAGGCATGATAATAACAACAGACTGTAGGCATGATAATAACAACAGACTGTAGACATGATAATAACAACAGGCTGTAAGCATGATAATAACAGATTGCAGGCATAATAACAACAGACTGTAGGCACGATAATAACAACAGACTGTAGGCATGATAATAACAACAGACTGTAGGCACGATAATAACAACAGACTGTAGGCACGATAATAACAACAGACTGTAGGCGTGATAATAACGACAAACTGTAGGCATGATAATAACGACAGACTGTAGGCATGATAGTAACGACAGACTGTAGGCATGATAATAACAACAGACTGTCGGCACGATAATAACAACAGACTGTAGGCATGATAATTACAACAGACTGAAGGGATGATAATAACAACAGACTGTAGGCATCTTAATCACATCTACCAAACTTTAGGTACACCAATTCATAGTTTGTAGACCCGAAGGTAATATGCATAACATCAAGTAGCGATTTAGATGCAAATGTGATTATCCCACCTTGAGATATCCTGGGTGTTGTGAGACCAGGGATTTGAGTCATTAAAGTGAAGGGGAAGGGGAGCTACAGGTGATGTGTTAAGTTGTGCTGACACAATAAGGGACTGAGGAAGGAGGAGGTGTTTCTGACTATAATTGAATACGCTCTTAATATACAGGTTTTAAAAGCAACATGGAAACTTGATAATTATAATTTTATGGTTTATGGTCCTGTATGTGTGTGTGGGGGGCGGGGAGGGGGGTTTGCGGTTATGTGAAAATTTACCTGATTTCCCACTACTCACACTCCTTACTTAAGTTCCTTCGTGGACAGGCGATATTTTAGTGAGTATTCATTTTTCCTTCAGTTAATCTTAAATAATTGTCAGTGAACTAGAAAGAAGAGAGACATTTTGATCACAAGTCTCAAAAATTATAGTAATTTTTTTCGCTATTTCGTTTTTTATTATTTTTTTTTATACGATCTCTGTCCACATATCACGTTAAGTTTCTCATACTCCTGTCCCTCTACCTTGAGCTGGGATGATGGAGTCTTTTATTTTTTTCAGCTAGAGTCTTACCTTGAAGGCCCACTTGACGCACATGATAAAAAGTCTCAACATCCGAGTGTGTTACTCTGTGAAGGCAATAGGAAGTGCACCTGGAACTGGTATTTACTAAGACCCTCGGGAGAATACTTGTTGAGGTCACACCCGGTCACCTGGGATCCAAGGTGTAGAGAGTCACTTATGTTGGGGATAAGTTATGTTGAAAGATGTAATTCATAGACCACTTAATATGTCAACATAACCTGAGAATGAGTATATTAAGACGCATTATCTCGATCTGTTGAACACGTTACAAAGAACATGGGCATTACCATTTTGCGTTGCTGCCTCAAAGCGACACCATGACGGCGTTATGTATAAGAAACCAGTGATATTAGTGTAAATCACCAGGTACATTTAGTAGGTTAATATTGATCATATATTTCATTTACTGTACTACATCTAACATGTGACAATTAAAAGAAAATATTTAAAATGTTATGAAAATATCCTACAGTCGTAACCATCGAGGTAACAAAGCTATTAATTATTGATTTCTAAAGTTAACGATATAAGCTGACTCCTAGGTAGTCTGGCAGGTGGCGATTTAGTCTTTAGTAATTCAGTCGGGGGTAGACTGTTTTGGGTTTCTTTCAGCCTTATCTCAGTTTAGAAGACAGAAATATACTGTATGCCCTGTACATATTACAGTGGCGCCTCACTGCTGAGCTACTACCAATGTTTACGGAAATAAACATCTTAAAGGCATTTTTGGTGTATTTTTTGAGTCTCCGGTTCAGCACCCCATCTTCCCTACTGGAGAACGATTTATCACAAGATCGACAACTACCTGTAATTATCGGTGCCAGTCTCACGATACACCAAGGGTCTACTGTATATGGACTATGAATATTGTAAATATAAAATATATACAATTATTGGTCCGCAGAACTTTTTTCACTCTCCGCTGGTCCGTGAAGTTGAAATGTTTGGGAACCACTGATCTACATAACATACTGTATACACTTATAAAAAAAAAATGATCTACAACATTCATGACCTTTGGTTCAAGAGCACCGCAAACAGCGCCCCTCCTGGATCATTATCTAGATCTGTATACTGTACTATTTACCATTCTCCATACCACCAGAATCACACCTAAGTCAAAAGCAACACACAGGATAGTTACACTGCAACAGTGATTTTGCCTCACTGGAAATGTTTTACTTCAAATAATAATAATTTTTTTTATTCCACTTCTATTTACACTCCATAAATTATTACATTGTATTTTTTTAATGTCATTTCATCCTCTAAATATTTGACTCTTACCAATATTGATAACGTTTTAAATGCCACAAGTGTTTGGATATCCCGTGCACAGTATAGCGTGATATTTAGCCTCCAACCTACTGGAGGGTTTATTATTATTTTAGCGACTAATATTTCAAGTAGTTGTGACAAGGTAAAACACTCATGGTATAAACCAATATTGCTTCTGCCCGTACAGCAGATAGCAGAGGGAACAGCGCATGGCAACAAAATGGAGTTTTGTTAACAAGTTTGATAGGTTTTCATGCAGGCTTTTTGCGAGCGCCGGCGGTCTCTCGTTATTACGTTTGTCAGTGTTGTTCAATTACTTTGATGTTAGTAATGAAATACTTCCCGACAGCGGTTGTCAAAATGTATTTTATGTGTTCGTTTGATGACCAAACTGAAATATTTTACTATGACTAGTTACGGAAATCTGTTTATAACACAATTCCTATTTCCAGATAAAGCGAGGTCATGTGTATACTCCTGGGATACGTCTGTGCAAGTTTTGTGCATCTGTGTATGTTGATATACATATGCCTACGTCTGTGTGCGCGGGAGTGCAGGTGTATGTACGTATTTACACATATTGGCATATAGGTTCCCACTTAAACATAGAATAATTGTTTGCATAAGTATTCCGTAATCAAATCGGTCTTGTGAAATTCAAGCGCTTCATGGGTTGTACCTGTAAGCATCATTTGTGAAGGTTAACTAAAGCACTCAGGCCATAGAGAACACCCGTGTCTTTTTTTATTTTATGTCCAAGACTCACACTATGGACAGGGAAAACATTAAATAAAACAACAAGCTGACTGGTAGTGACCATGACAGAGATCAACGAAGCCTGGACACAATGGGAAACGCAAGCAGAGGTGTAGGAGCTGTCGAGTAATAAAAACTTTTAACGACTGCCGAAGAGCCAACTGAAACTCACTTGAAGAGAGGAAGAAAAAACATAATAGTGATGCAGGAAAATGACAGATGTGACAAACTAACCTCTGAGAATTACGATATTGAGTTCTTTTTTCCTTCACATTTATAGAACTTCCCCAGAATGGCTGTCAAAGGACTCGTAAATTCAAAACTCAAAATGGTTCTCTAATGAAAATATGTAAATAGCTCAATGAGAGACTTTATACGTGAACATTACTGCTCACCTTTTAAAGTGTTTAATGAACTTCAAATAAAACCTAACCTAACCTAACCTAGGTATAATTTGAATATCTTACGGTAGTAAACAACGTCATTAATTAAACAGAGCAAATTGATTTTCATTGAGTTATAACAATAAAAAATAAAGTTATCCATATCCGGTAGAAAGTCAGATGCTATATAATGATTAATTGGCGATTATCTCTATTTATCGTGACACACACACACACACACACACACACACACACACACACGCACACACACTAGAATATATAAATTAATATGTACTGTAGGTATAGGAGGGGCGGCTTTATATCTGAACTAAACAGAGAGACTCACTACCTACACTCCTACCAACATCTGGTCTCCGTAGTTCGTCTCCACAAATCAACAATAACACTCACTCGCAGCTTCTCCGTTATTCAGTAATACCTGCACCCATAAAGCGGTTTTATATCATAAGTTATTTGCCTGGGGACACTAACTACCTATTCCATTTTCAGCTTCCGTCTTCTATATTAATTCTTCCTCTTTATCACTTCCTAGAGCCATTGATTTTCTCTTCACGGAACATTTATTAATATCTATTCACGTTCCAGCTTCTCAATACCACACCAGCATCCATATACCGCAACGGATATTCGGTCGTTCCTTCAATGGTCACATTCAGCAGCTCTCTCAGGTAATCAACGTTAATCCTCCTGATATCCTTTTGCTTAGTTTTCATTTTCAGTATTGCATACGAAGTCCCTCGTCTGTCCCTTTGCTTCCTCTACCTTTCAATAATATGCCTTAGAAACCTACATAGAACAAGTCTTCACTCACCCAGACGCCTCCCAACCATTATCTTACCTGTTATTCATCGTCTCTTTACCTGCGTGTACTCCCTTCACCCACCCCACGAATCCACCATCACTCCACGCCCTGGACAAGTTTTTTTTTTTTTTGGCGAAGAATGTATATATTTTCTTTGATTCTGTCATGGAAATTCATAATCTTTTGTCGTCTCGTTGGTTAAGTTGTATTAGTTCTCCTTCGCTGTCCCTGTCCCGCCTCCCCCTTCAATCTCGCCATCTCTTCTTTTAATTTCAGGTTCTCCAACGTGACCCTCTCTATTTCTTCCTTGGCCCTCTCCAATTCTTCCATGGCCCATTCCAGCTCGGCCAACAAACTCGCAGACCCCAGACCACACATAGCGCTGGCCATATCTGATAATTATCCCTCGGGAGCTAACCCTGCCGTGACCACAAGGAAAGAGGAAAACACGAAGTTCCCAAGCGCTTTCGTGTAATTCACATCTTCAGGGGTGAGTACAGACTAAGGAGAAGTACAAAACAAGGTGTATATATAAACAATTTTGTAATTATGAAGATTTGTAACCAGGTAAGAAGGTTGGGTCACCTTACCCTCTGACCTGACTTCCGACCGTTGCAGTGCTATTTAAAGATTAGTTGGGTCATTACCTAATACCTGACCATTGTGGACCTGATCTCACCCTCCTCTGTATATATACACCTTGTTTTGTACAAAAAAATCCTTAGTCTGTACTCACCCCTGAAGATGTGAATTACACGAAAGCGCTTGGGAACTTCGTGTTTTCCTCTTTCCTTGTGGTTATCAGCATATATATATATATATATATGAATAAAGACGAAAGCTAAGGTGCTCCGTTGTTTCCCTTTTCCCGTGTGATTTTATCAAGATATATGTGTGTGTATATATATATATATATATATATATATATATATATATATATATATATATATATATATATATATATATATATATATATGAGACACACTAAACATCTCTAACTATTTTTCATTTTTTCAACAAATAATAGTTGACGGCTTTTATCCCTAACGATCAGTCTCTGCCAGAAGCATGTTTTCATAATGCTAGGGAGATATTCCGTCCAGGCTGCGGTAAAACTCTCACAAGCTCCTTCCTGAGCACTCTCCATCTTGCCAGCACTTCAGTATCTCACGCCAGCTGCACCATCAATATCTTACACCACCACCTTCACCACATCCCTCATCTTCACACATCTATAACGTTCCTCTGAGTTCCTCTTGCCTTCGTTCTTGGTTTACATGCCAGTATGTTATTTCAGCTTCCTTGTTATGATCTACTTCCATAGTGTTAAAAATTTCCCCCTTGTGTTTTTATAAATTAGCGAAGTGATTTTAGTAGTTAGGAAATTTGTGTGGACAGTGAAGGAAGACCCGAACAGCAGTGTGTGTGTGGAGGGCAGCAGGAATTGTGCAAAATGTGCAGGCTTACAGCGCGTTATCTCGTAGTTGTAACTCTTCCAACATGCCAAGTGGCTACATTGCCGAGTGACTGGCACTTGAATATCTGAAGAAAAAAATTAATGCGCAGATAAAATGTTTTCATGAATGAAAATTTATCGAATCTGAAAAAAACCCGGATAATCAGATTATCTAAAAATAAATGTGGTGAAAAAAAAGTGTAGAATAAAATAATTGGAAAGTGAAAAAGAATGGTTGATAGCAAAGAGTGAAACAAATATTTGGTAAAAGAGACAAAGAAACGCTTAACCAAAAAGCGATAAATAAAAATACATCACAAAGTGTTAGGCGATCGGATCTTTTATCGCGCGAAAACGTCAGGAATGTGATATTAATTTTTCGTTAAAGGAAACCAGTATCTTCAGAGTTTGTTGTTCGGTTTTGTGTACCTTCATGTTTCTCAAGGCTACGGTGCACTCACAAGGGATTGGCACCAGTACCGTACCTTAAGGAAGGGGTGCAATGCTTGTAGAATAAACCTGAAGGTTCCCGGTGTGTGAGAAAATGGAAGGTGGTAATAGGATGTGGAGACGCTTGGAAGCCTCCTGACCTGGGGCACTTGTTCTGGTTCTCTTTTACTGAGGGATGGAGCAGAACTGACAACAAAACAAATATATTGAGGTACACACTGTTTGAAGACGTAACGTACCCTGCCAAATTTGTTATAATTATATTAATACTCAGTACGAAAAATAAAAGCACTATAGATCATAAAAGTGTTTCATGAAGAAAAGGAGATGTATAATAACACTAAAGTTGCATATTAATGTGCCTTTATTTAGTAATATTCCTTTTTTTGAAAAAAAAAGTATCTTGAACTTCAAATTATTCTGTACAATTTTTGTTTTATTTCTTTTTTCTGCTGACCAGGTAATCCTGCAGGAACAGCTGGTGATGAAATTGCCGGCTTCCTTTCTTTTTCTTTCTTTTTCTCCTCGCTTTTTACCTCCCGGCACATTAGACCGCTTCCGACTTCGCACTAAGACTAAACTTGGTGCAATTTTGGCACGTGACCAAAAATGGTGCATGGCTATAACTACACACTTCATGTTGCGACAGTTAAATACGTCATACCTTTACTTGAACCACAACGGTGAGAATTTCAAGATGTAGCCGTGAAAACTGCGAGTGTCTGACTCAATGCACACAACATAATTCCATCATTGTGCTCACAGTGGATATGTTATATACAGATAACTTGAATTTATCTATTGTATGCATCAGGACTCTTAAGAGACCTTCATAGTTCAATTGACAGATAAAGTTAACCATGATATTTTTTTCTATATTATAGTCTTATTCTTGTTATGATGCCAGGTGATCTGGTAGGAGCTGATCTGTTCCTTAGTGTTCACCAGCTAGTGGGTTTCCCCATTCTTTTGGAAAGATCTGTGTGTAGCGAAGGATCGGTTTTTACCTCAGCAAGTACACCTCTCACACATCAGGACCATCTTACTTGACACTTCTAATAATGTTCCATTATTTCCCTCACAACTTCAATCTAATTGCATGAAGGTAAATAACGCCATGAAATAAGAGTATTGTCATGTTTGTTGCTTATACGCGATACCTTCTCGTGCTCGTAATTCTCCTCCCTGTCTCCATTCTGTAAATCATTATTGGTCTTAAGGTTAACATGTAATTACACTTTAATTGGCCATGATACAGAACGATATTTTCAGGTAAATAGAACACGTTACTATTTGAGCTAAATTTTACAGCAATGTCTCTCCTTTGGCACTAAGATCTTCCAACGGTGCTCAAAGATTTCTAAAACGCCTAACTTGAGTCTGTTCATCTTCTTTTCATATTCCAGTGTCTTGTTTCTCCAATTGGCCTCCTTGTATCCCCATTTCTTCTGATTGGATGCGTTTAATTTTACTCATTTTATTCGAAGTGCTTCTTTCCAACTATTCAATGCACTATGAAGATCTGCTCCGTTTATTTCTCACACATGTTCACCACTGGTATACTCGTACGATTTTCCACTTGCCTTAATACACTTTTCATAAATACAATTAAGAGAAACAGTAATAACACACTTCTTTATTTTACTCTGGATAAAACTTGGAAGCTTATTTCATTGCCATGCTGTTATCTTATCATAATCTCACAAAATCCTTACTGTGCATGAATATTTCTCACTAGTGTCTTGGTTATTTCGTAGTGTTCGGTATCGTCTATATTTTCTTCAAAGGTACAGTTCATACTAAGATGGCTTGAACGAGTCTGGTGTTGATAAATATGGTGTAAGTGTCTGTTTTAATTTCATTATTTTTCTTTGTACATACGCAGAGTAAGAAACAAATTATTATTATTATTATTATTATTATTATTATTATTATTATTATTATTATTATTAACACAGAAGATGCAGGTTGTTGTTGTTGTTGTTATAGTTTTTGTTTTTATTGTTTGATGCTGTAATTGCCAAGATTATTTGTATACGTTAACGGGTTGTTAATGTATTTACCTCGGAGTTGTTTGACAGAAGTGGCGGAGGTGATGTTTTGTTCCACTGACGTTGATAGTAAGGACCATATAGTGGCGCTGTAACATTAAAACTATGGCAAACAATACATGTGTTGGATGTTCTTGAGTACAGTGTGTCTACTACATGTATTCACGATCTTTTATACATGGTAACTATTCTTTGGTATTCTAAATTCTGTGCAGTTGATTGTTACTTAAATGAGTGTTTAGTTTCGGAACATACACAACCGGTATTATTAATGCAAGTGGTACTCATAATGCTCTCGACTGTTATATATTTCGTTGCAACTTAATCACTTAAAAAATACAGGAATTTAAATTGCATTCGTTTTCAACAAATCCACAGCTGCTGTTGGCAAGTAGTTTAGATTATTATTATTTTTTTTTTATGAATAATGTATTGTGACACTGATACAATATTACTTTATAACAGTGTTCATTATCAGTGGTGGTCGAGCTTCAACAATTAATGTAATCATGTTTATGTACAAATTTCTTTAAATAATAATAATCATCATCATTCTTTATCTCACCGCACATTCATTGAAGTTTCCATTTTGATCATATAATATATACTTGATATATATATTACATGATCTTGCTTGCTTGTTGTTTTGTTTTATCAGTCTCTCCTCTTCGGGTGTATTACTTACCATGCCGCACTTAAGCCGATCTGCTGTCCGACTTTATCTGAAATTAAGGTGTGTGTGGACGCCAAGGTCAGCCTGGGCATCAGATCTTTAACCTTTCTCGTTTCTGGAGGAGCGACTCACTCTTTATAGCAGTAAAATCACCAATCAGTACTCGAGTTCTGTAATAAATTGTTCTCATGATAGTTGTTGTTTATATTTGACGTCAGATGATATCTCTTTCAAAACCTTCATCACCGTATTTTGTTCATAAATGTTCAAATTTGAATAAAGTTCATCACTCTTTCTGTTTATAACTTTTAATTTTAGTTTTACATTTTAATTTTAGTCTTTAATTTCAAGCTACAGATACTTGTTTGTATTAATTTGTTACACCATTTGAAAAGATACTCTCAAATTTTTGTGTTCCTAGCGTTTTTGATAACTTATTCTGAGCGCTATAGAACTTTGGCATATCAGCTTTCAATCGATCCTCGTGACCTCTATCGTCCTACACGTGTCATGAACTATTAGTGTAAAGCTAATGTGAAGAGCCCAGACCCGCTGTAACATCAACAAAGGACCAACAACAAGTGGAATATTTATATCTCCACCTCGACCCTTCAACTATTAAAAAATCTCTTCATTTAATTTGATACCTATCGATCACAAGCATGGTGATTTTATTAGACTTTTCAGTTTGTTGGTAAAGAGTAGCATTTGAAACTTTAAGTGGAACTCCAATTTGCCCCCAAAAATAAACAATTCTGTGCACGTTGTAATTATTTTTTAAATCGTTACTCAGGTTTTTGTGTCCAATCTAATAGCAAACACTGTCTACTCAATAAAACTCCACCTAGTAAACGATAAAAAATATATATTAATTCTACACGTGAAGACAATATAAATTAAATACACTGAAGGAAAAAAAGTCAATGTTGCGTATTTTCACAAATTGTATGGAGTTTATGTCGTCTACATTACGGATAGTTGTAATCTGTTGTCACACATGATCTCGGGTATTGAGAAAACCTAAAGAGGCGACTCCTAACTTCACAGCAAGTCAGGGATAAAGAATAAACCTTTTTACAACAAGCTGAGAATCTCCCCTGTACTGACTTATGGATGTGATACATGGTGACTTGATACAAAAAATACTATAAAAACTTCTAACAAGTCCACGAGGCAAGGGAAGAAATCGGTGAGACAAAAATCCCCAAACAAAAGCGGAAGATTGAAATAGAAAAATTAGAACAAAAAAACAGTACAACAAGGATTTGGGAACTAAAGAACAAACAGGTGACCAACGAGACAAAAAAGACTGGATTACTTAAGATAATAAAGCACCAAGAAAGGAGTCCAGGTACAGAGGAGGACTTAGAAATATACAGTGTGGGATGACAGAAAAACATAGTGGGAAGACCTTCATTATACTTCGGATTAAGTCAGGCTGTTGCTTACAATGATGGTGATTATGACGATTGACACACACACACACACGTATACTATAATATGTCCACCTCTTTCAATACATTTTTTTTTTTCGTTCTTGCTCTTCCCTCTCCCTCCTACCTACGAACTATGCCTTCTTGTTTACACGGTCAGCTCTCTGCACTATACCTCTGTCACTTCCACATCTCCTAACTTCTGCATTACTTATTTTATACATCCTTTTCACCTCACATATTGCTCTAGTAAGTCATTTGTGTCGTCTCTAATTTTTTCCTTCTTCCTGCAGCACTATCTAGTAAAGTTGGCTTAGGATTTCGCCTTCACATCTCCAACTTTGCCTCCTTTGACACGGTTCTCTCTCTCTCTCTCTCTCTCTCTCTCTCTCTCTGTGCTTATTATCTTGTTCTTGAATATATTTATCAACCATAGAGACCTTAGTTCTATGGTACTAGGAAGCTGTTTTATTCTTCCCGACACGTTCTGGCGCCTGCTTAGCTCTCCCAATCATCTCTTTAAATGGTACTCATCCTTTTCCGATTTATCTCAAACATCAAGATCTTGCACATCACATTTTTACCAACTCAAAATTGTGTTTTTTTGTCTAGATCGATAACTCCTAAAAAATAAATTATTTCCAATTTTTATAGATTATATTTGATCAGCTAATTGTCTTTCTATTCTGAACCCTCACTGCTCTTACTTTAATGCACTACAGTACTTCTTTCTGCAACCATTTTATATCAATAATGACAATCATACATTAACCTATTATACGTAACAGATCTATTCCTTTCTAATAAATGCAAAAATAAAAATATCACCATTAACTTTATATAGGGAGAAATATACATACTCTTTGACATTTCTTTGTTCTTCTTCACTCTGTTGTACATTATTTCCATACACCTACCATCCATCCGACCACTTTTTCATCTCCAATTCTGAAAATTTCTACAGTGATTCCTTACTCGCCTAACGCCTAACGCTTTGACATTCTTCAGCTTATAATAATAATAATAGTGTAACGTGGATGGCCGGCCCAAGGGTCACCTAAGCGTGAATTTGTTTGAGGTGTAGAAGCTGTCGCCAACACAACAACTTCACCTTAAGTTAACGAGTTGCGTGACCCAGTGTCAAAGAATAGTCCTAGAAGACCGGACAACTCTACTGGCTGACCATTACCCCAGAACACGATCCACAAATCGATTAACATCTAGGTAGACAGATGCAAATGGCGTATAGAAACTTGCCCATAGTTTCACCCGGCCCGGGGATCGAACCCGGGTCCGCTCGTTCGTTTGCGAGGCGAGGATGCTGACCATTACGCCACAGGTCGTCACTATATTTATCGTTGTCTCACCTCTTCCTCACTTCTTATTTGTTCTTTTATAAGCTTGTTATTGTCCATTCCTTTATGTTCTCAACAAGATAACTCCTCTCTTTCCCAATCTGTTACATTTAGTAGCTGCTGAAAATATTATCCCCACTCCCATTCTTCTCCACTTGTTTATCATTATATATCTTCTCTTTATTCTGAAATGCTATTTCTATTTGTTTTCTTGGTTTTGTCATCATATTCACTTTCCTGCATAACAGCTTCATGTTCGCTTTAAAACTGTTACAACATTCTTAATCGATCTTTTAGCTGTTCCTCTGTATTTTTTACCATTCTTCATTTCCTTCACACCTCTTTGTACTCTGCTCTTCCCTCATTACCCTTCACATGCAACTTGCACTTACTTGCCAATATCTTCTCTTTAGTAACCATGAACAGCTTCTCGTCCTACCATTCTCTCTACTTAGAGTTCATTCCCATCCTCAAGTACCCACACACCTCAATTGGACTTCCTAAGGCTTTGCTCTTAAACTACTACTTCATCTTAGTTAAATAGATTGGAAGATAGCCTGAAAAATAGATAGAGACAGTTATATCGACAGACTGAGAGTTAAATAGATAGATACTAATATAACTCAGATGATGTAAAAGTTTAAAGTGTGGGAGCAGGTCCTCGGCTACAGCAGGATATTGGACGACGTGTAAGTTAATGGTTGGATTTTATTCAGGCGTTTCTGCTACTGCAAATCTTTTGATTGTATAAACGAGAAATACTCGTTCCTTGCAATGCTGCATAGATGTGGAAGTTAGCTGTGGAATGACTGTAATGGAAACAGATCTGCAGCAATGTGAACGAAAGGCCGGAGTCTTTAAATTTAAAACGTCATTCAATAATTTAGTCCTGATTTAATATGCAGTATTGTATCCAAATTGGACCGCGGATTTGCATAATGTAATTGGTGATAAGTCTAAGTAATCTCATTGGTCCTGAACACTGAGATAAAAGCGAGAGACTGGAGGAGTGTGGCAGAGGGAGCGAGGCCCAGTAGATGGAGTAGAGCACATGCAAGCAATGCGAGTGTTGTTAACAGTATATTCTAAGTGTGTTTGTTTCTAGGAATTCGCGCAGTGATGGCAACGGCTAAGAAATCATTACTAGTTTTATCTAAATTGTGTCTTATCAGTCACTTTCCCTTACTACTATATTCAGAAAACTCTATCTCATGATAAAGTCAGTTACAAGCGAGACATTAAAGTTACAAGTTACAAAGATATCACATCTTTACATGTACACAGACCTTTATATTTCTTAAAGACGTACAGATACATAGCCATTGGGACATCCCTCTACACCCGTCACCATTTATATCTCATCCATACTTGTTCTTTATATTATCATCCTCAGTTAATAAACTCACGATAACCAAACACGATATTGACACTTTTTATCGGCCAGTTCAACTGTGAGGACTTGTGCTGGTGCAGCTTCTTATAGGGGTCATTGACACAGCAATAGTCACCATAAAGCCTTCAATTACGCACTCCTCTAGTTACCATCACCGCTAAGCAAATGTGTTCGACTTGCCACGACACCAGCTGACCCCCCGTTTGATTTTCCTTGTGGGTTTTGTTTTATTTGAGGACAGCTAACATGCATTCCTACACCATTTCTTATCTCTGTATATAATTTAGTTTCTGAGTACAACTTTATGCTGTAATCAACTAGAAAATAACGCTCTGTGAGTGTGTATAATTATTTCTTAAAATCTGTCTGCTTGTCTGTCTGTCTGTCTGTCTGTCCTGTATTTGATTTTTAATTCTGTCATCTGGGTGAGCAAGCAAAGAGTGTTATGTATCACAACAGATCGAAAATGTTCTGGAACACCCACTGGTGACGTCACTTCATTCTGATTCGTTCCATTGAGAATATTAACAATCCCAGAGGTCATTCAACTCTCAAAAGGTTGAATATCTATTTCTAGTCGCCGTGACGAAAACTTACTATCGGGAACATTAAAAAGAATCACATTTTTCAGAGTCTAATCAACATTAATGTCAGTTGGAGTCTCACAAACAACAAAAAATAAACCTACTCCATCCTTATCTTGGTATCGACGAGTTTAATTAAGGCTTCACCCTCTCAACACTTCATATTTCCTGTCTGTATCAACAATCAACATCATTCTCAGTCACTAAAGATGATAAGAACAGTTATAGTTTTATCAGAAGTTCGTATGTCACGCGATGGTAATTGTATTATCATGCCACCCGTTAGTCACGTCTTCAACTATCTTCATTGAAATCTGTGAAAAGCAGGACAATTAAGGGTTGGCCATCACAGCGTTAGTGATGCATGCTGCCCAGTGGTGCAGTGGTGAGCCCTTGGAGCGAGGGGGGAGAGGAAGGGAGGTGTTGGGAGGGGCGTCAGAATAAGCTGATGAGATGCATGCAAGGCAGGGCCGTAGAGCAACTATTCCTCCTCATCGTCTTCCTGGCCCTCCGCCTAAGGCTCCTCCCTCCTGACCTTCCTCCGAAACATATTTCCTCCTGTCCTTCCTCCTGATCTTCCTCCTAACCCTCCTTGTAACTCTTTTCCTGCCTGAGTATTCCTCCTGACATTGCTCCTAACCCTCCCACTGGCTGAGAGTCCTTAGTTACGTATCTATCCTCCTTTTATCTATTTATATGTCAATTCCTTTTGGTATAAGGACACGGGGTACAGGGATCGACCAGACCAACCACACGAACCTGAAGCATTTACGAGTCAGCCCTTGCCATGACAACGACCATGCGTGCCTGGCGTCATGAATCCCAGACATGTTTAGATTGCCAAGGTTCGTCGTCTCCCTCTACGTGTCTGAACGTCTGTGAACCCTTCCTGTAAAGGGTCACTAGCGCTTCACCACATCTCATGTGTGGTACATAGACTTCTGTGTTTATATGGATACTTTGATCTTTTTTTGCCACTTTTATGAAAAACAAAGTGAGATTTGGACAGTGCATTAGTCTCTGAGAGTTTAGAAGCCTCAATCGCAATAACTTCGGAGAGATGATACTGAGAGCGGTGTTACATTGATACCAAAATATTGCAATATGCAAATACATTTCAATTTTCAAGTTAGTTTATACTAACTTGCTAATCGAGTGACAGAGATGAGTCGATTTAGTCACATAAAGGTGACACTGAGGTGCCATTGGCAAGTGACACATATAACCGGGAGCAATGACACAATGGGATCGATTTAAAGGGGATAGGTTCTTTAATAACCAGTCTAGTGCACCTGAGTCTGTTCTCTTGACGCTGTGTTAATGATCTACCTTCAGTTATAAACGTAGAAGTCAAAGTAACAATTGGATTTATTTGGTGTCTTTTATTAGGTATTACGTCACCAGCTTTACCCCGTCATGCTTCATAAATTGGTGAGTCTGGTGAAACGCATCAAAACGAGCACCTTTTCTAAATGCTAAAGTTTGGATCAAATGATGGAATTTCAGGGATAAGAATAATGCCATCTGATCGTAGCAACTCTGGAACTTAGTGATTCCAGATTTATAAGTTGAAGAAACATAAAGAAAGTAGTCCTAGTAGCTGAGGTCATGAGGGGTAGTGAGTCAGGGGGATAATTCCTGGAGCTGTTTCTAGGCTTTCCAATATATCAGTGCCTCTATTTCGGGGGATCCATTCCCTGATAATAATCGGGCGAATATGATGAAAAGGATTATTTTTTTTAGGAGCCTTATTTCAGATCAAAACCCTAGTGCTTCAGAAATACAGCTGAATGGTAGAGTCTCTCAAACTCATGAATCCTAAACTTTATTTGAATCGAACATAAAAATGGGGATGGTGGTGAATGCGAGGAGAGGTCGACGTCTGTAGTTAGAGCCGCTCATAGGAACCTTTTAGCGATACATCATATACCATCACACAAGGAAAATAAACGTCTCAACAAAAATCCATCTTGAGGAATTTTATCTCAACAGTGGCTGGGATAACGTACGTGTGTCATTAGCTTCATAGCTCTTTTACGGGCGGTGGTTATGGAGAGGCAGAGAAACCTCGGGGAAGCCAGCCTCAGCCAGCACCACCCCGGGAGAAGTTAAAACGGCGCTATCTTCTCTGACGCCGTTGGGTCGCTCTCTTTATTTTTGTTTGTACGTTCATAACTTTATAGTGTTTCATTCTCCTGTGGACTTTGTATTAACTTAAGACTCTTATCATGTGCCTTCTGATCGACTTGGTTTTCTTCCGCTATTTTTTGTCTACTCGAATATGTGTTATTGGTCCTGGTTATTCATAGTTTATGCTCATTGTTTATTCATTGGTATTCATTGATTATTTCTTTTCTATTTCTTATATTTCATTGGATCTACACTTCAGTCATCCGTCATACATATAACTGCTGAAGCATTCCTCCCATGAAGGTGTTCCCCACAGTCTTAGAAACATGCTGATGACTGTACAAGGACGGGTCAGTGCTGTAAGAATATCCAGGTAGTGCCTAAGGTATCAAAATACACTTGTCCTGGGTACTTAACTCCAGAATATCAAGTACCCTAGGTATCAAACTTGAAGTGTCCCGAGTACCGAACTTGAGGTCCCCTAAGTACCAAATATCAAGTATCCCGATTACTAAACTTGGTCTGTCCAGAGAAAATGTCATTTAACACCTTTATAAATGCATTGGTTTAGGCCCTTTTAAGATCTGTATACAACACTATCACCTTCCTGGACACTCCGACAAATATATCACGAGAACTTTTAACGACTCTGTAAACAAATGATCCTAAAACTAAAAGAAAAGTCTGAAGAAGTGAGGAAGATATTATAAGTTGCTGCTTCAATACAGACTGAACACGGCCGTATACACAGGCTGTACAGTGCGAGGGAGACAGGTGGAGAACGACTAATACCTACTTCGACCGTTTTGTGTTACTTATGTTATTTTATGTTAGTATCATAATCCTATCTTGTCTGTCTCTGTTAATCACTTCTCCTGTTCATCTCTGTGCGTAAGGAAGTCTTTATCACATTATCAGTCACTGCTGTTATCATTATTTTTCTTGCTTGTCTCTTTAATTATTACGTTTTTCTCATCTTTTCATGTTTACGTCCCAAAGTTCATAGATTTTTTTTTTTTACCGAACTACCATCGTTCATTTTATTATATTTTTATTATTATTTTTACATTCGTTTTTGTTTCTATCAGCAAATTACTCTACATAATACTTAATGGTTATTAGTCATACATCCGGGTAAAGTTGTCTCTTTTTTTTTATCTTGAGTAACACGTGTGAGAGAGAGAGAGAGAGAGAGAGAGAGAGAGAGAGAGAGAGTTATGTTCATATTGTTATTTTATAGAAGGTCTAATAATACTGATGGTTCTTCGTTACATGACTGATGAATTGCTCAGGAATTAAACATCAGGTTATAATTGTCAGTCTTCCCGGTGTGTTTATTGTTTTATGACTCGCAGCTGAGAGCAACAATGGTCCACTACCTTTTGTCATCCCGAAAAACTCAATTTTTCCTCCCATTCGTATAATTATCAGGATAATTTTCCGGGTAATTAGAAAATAAATGATTTAATTTGATAATGAATATCACACCAGTTCAATTGTATGAAACTATTTTTTTTTAATTTGAGTCTGTAAATAATTAAAATTTATCTTTTTACACTGGCTGATGGAGAGGGGCGTTTGATTACCAGTGATGATGATTAATACGTAGTAATGGTGCCTCGATATATATTGCGAATGTAATGATTTCCTACATTTATTAATAATTTCAAAGGGAATATAACTCAGTATTATTAATTACAGGCAATAACTTGAACTTAGATTGAGTTACACTTCTGCACTTGGTTAATGGATTATAACGGGTTCATGTTTGAAAAGATATGTTTTATTTTTTATTTATCGTTCAGGTTGAGTTTCGTTTCTGCCATGGTTAAGAGATCATAGGAGAAGTTCAAATTTTATATGATACTATTTTTAATGTGTGTGTGTGTGTGTGTGTGTGTGATGATAATAATAATAATAATAATAATAATAATAATAATAATAATAATAATAATAATTAACGGTTTATTGAAAGAGATTGGCAGCCAGAAGGCTGAAAATATACAGTTACATAATTGGGGAATGGGTTTCGAATTACAAATAATATACAAATAACACAAGTGATATAAATAAGATATATAATAACTAGATGGGGAAAAGCTCAAACTACAGGGCATTTCAACATAGTGACAGTGTGTGTGTGTGTGTGTGTGTGTGTCATAGTGACAGTGTGTGTGTGTAATAATAATAATAATAATAATAATTAACGGTTTATTGAAAGAGCTTGGCAGCCAGAAGGCTGAAAATATACAGTTACATATTTGGGGAATGGGTTACGAATTACAAATAATATACAAGTAACATAAGTGACACAAATAAGACATATAATAACTAGATGGGGAAAGCTTAAACTACAGTTCATTTCAACATAGCGTGTGTGTGTGTGTGTGTTTTTCATGGTCAGCGTCAGTCAACTTTCGACACCTGATCTTAAATTTGTTCAAAATGTGTAAATTTCGTGTATATATATATATATATATATATATATATATATATATATATATATATATATATATATATATATATATATATATATATATATATATATATATATATAGTATCGATTTTAAGGCCGTAGATACAGTATATACTGCAAACGTTGTTTTTACACATTCACTCATTCTGGTTAAAATAAAAAGTGTTGTGATAAATTTGAACTTCTTAAAAAACATTTTGATGGTAAAAATAACATACAAAGCGAACATTTGCGAAAGACTGCAATAGGACTCCTGTGATCTGCCTTAAACGAAGGAGAGAAATGAGGGAAATTGCCAAATAAAATTATACTGCTCATATCTTTCATCGCATCCACCAACTCTTAGAAGTTAAAGGATTAATATAATATGGCGCTTGAACACGAAAATCCAAACGGATCAACAGGAAATCTAAACAAATATATTAACATGGAAAAAGAAGACTCATTTCACTAAGCAGCATCAAGATCGTCTTCCGGCTTTGTAAATAGAGCGGCTCAAAGATTTAACAGAGATTGAAATACAAAGAAATTCAGATGAAAAAAAGTAGGTTAGGTTGCTCGGTAATGATATTCATAATAAACACCTTATCCCAAGGAATACACGGTTCACTGGCTGAGTGGAAATAGCACTTTTCTGCTGTCCTTAAGGTTCCTTGTTCCGGCCTGGGCGCCAACGGATCATCCATAGCTGTGGATGGGCACCTAACTTTTCAATCTGAGAAATGAAGTCGGTATAATGCAATGCCAGCCAAAATGTATCAATATGCACCTGATAAAGAAAGTGTAGTCTGCAGTGTACTGTATCCGCACTGCCCCTAACCCGCTTTTAGGCTTTATTCTTCATACTAATGTGTTTAAGGTAAAAATCATCGTTGATATGCATTAACTTATGGTCAAGAAGTTAGATATATTACTTGTATAGTATAGTATGTCCACCTGCTCATGTGTTTCCCGCTATAGTGTGTCGACGTATAGAGGAAATATATGGTATTGTGTATGAGATTTAATATATTGGTGGAAATATATGGTGCCGGGCTTGGTATAGTTTGTTGGGATGATGTGGTATAGTGCGGGATGGTGTAGTGAGTATAACTGGTATATTGTTGGGAGTATAATGAATTTATATAATATAGCTTTTGGGTATAGAGTGTAAGTATATATTACAGCATGTGTGAATATAATGAGACTATATAATATAACTTGGAGGAATGGAGTGAACATATACGAGAAGCATTGTGTGAAGTATTGTTCAAGTGTGAAGTACAAAGTGTATACCCACACTATGTCTCTGTCACGAGTTTGGGATATTGTTAACTTTGCGTGAGAGAAGAGTAACACCTCACTTGTCACGATTTAATAATATAAACTTTTAAGTGATTCTCCCAGATAACACCGAAGACATTTTGATATGGTACTGAATGATAATGACGGATATCTTTACACTTTGTATTATAATCATGAATATAAATTAGTTCCTGTATTGATGTATTTTTCTTTTGGCTAGTCATGAGCTCTATAACATTGAAATTTATGAAGAATGTTGGTAAAAGGATTAAAAAGCTAATTGACAATAACTATGATTATATTGCACTGTGAGTTACTGCACGCTCCAGGTAGTCACGCTAACCTATTGTCCACCTATGTGTAAATGATATCTGTGGCGACTCAAAATTATTACGTAAGAATAATGTATACCTTAAAAGTGACAGCAGAAGATAAATGATTCCAGAGGGAGGTCGCGTGTTGCTGCAGTATAAAACAGTAAGACCCGGGTGAGCTGTTCTGACGCTGCCGACGGTCATAACAGTGCTTGGGTTGGAGGCTGAAGTGTGTGTGTGTGTGTGTGTGTGTGTGTGTGTTTGTGTGTGTGTGTGTGTGTGTGTGTGTGTGTGTGTGTGTGTGTTTTATGTGACTGTTCTCAGAGTGAAGGCTTTGTTGCTGCTTCAGGCTCACGTGTTGTGCTCTCCATTGGGGTGAACTTGTGCTGTGTGTTTTTATGTTCTTGGATTTACCTCAGTGAAGGTTACAAGTATCATCACGTAATATTAGTTAAAAAAAAAACATGAATGAAATTTTTAATAAACTGGGGATTTTTTCTTGTTAATTTCATACACCTCAACATTGGAAAGGTAGAGCAAAAATATTGATAGACGGCATAGATAAAAAATCCAGATACTTTAATGCGACTTTAAAAAAACATGAATAAATAAGATTCTCGTAAAATAAAAATGAACACGTATAAATATGAACCAGAGTGATAATAAGTAGAAATTAGCATAATTAGAAAACTCCTGAAATCGGAAATATTGTCATACTACAGACAGCCAATGTTCTTCAGTAAAGAGTCTGGTTCAATCTTCTGTGTGTACAAAATAAAACACACAGTCACATGTTTCCTTTGTCCTTCACTTATCAGGCAACTCCTTAACCTTCACAACTTACCTGCCGTTTCAGGATGAGTTCACAGCTACTGTAACCTTTATGGCTAGTAATGGTCAAATGTACAGCGTAACTCAACGGAGTGTGTTTCCCTGTATCCTCGACTCCTGAAAAAGAATGCTCCCCCTTTTCTCCTCAGTGGAATACAACACTTTTATAAACGCTCTAATGTATTTTTTTTTGTATATTTTGATCATCACTTTTTTGAGGTTCATTCTGATGGTTTTATTGACCCTTGAGCGCCAACGTACGAACATGGCGAGGTTGTAGTGTGTGGGAGTACCACTCTCCTCCTGTTAGTGTAGGAGTGAACTATCCCTTTTTCAGATATATCATGTGTTTAGATGAGCTCTCTGGATGTCCAATCAAAGTTTAAACCTTTGACAGGTTTCACGTTTTCATTTTTGTATTCTACTTCACTGACTGTCTCTACTTGCTAGATATTTTATGACTTCGTCTATGGTCACACCTCTGAATGTAATATTAGAATTTTCATGAAAATAGTTTTTGAGTTTGAAACTTTTTTTGTAAATTTTGAAACACACACAGTCACAACCACCACCTTAACACCCACCACAACAACAGGATTCAGTCACAACCATCACCTTAACACCGACCACAACAACATGATTCAGTCACAACCACCACCTTAACACCCACCACAACAACAGGATTCAGTCACAACCATCACCTTAACACCCACCACAACAACAGATTCAGTCACAACCATCACCTTAACACCGACCACAACAACATGATTCAGTCACAACCACCACCTTAACACCCACCACAACAACAGGATTCAGTCACAACCATCACCTTAACACCCACCACAACATGAATACGGGTCATTAAAATGTAATATCGAGAGACGTGAATTTCTTGCCCCCACGAAAATGTCTACCATTACGTTAAGATTTACGATGATGAAATAACTCAACCTGTCATATAAAACAACGTAAATTAAAGTCAAGGAAATGATAACCTGTCTGAGAGTTGAGGCACCAGCCCTATGATATTTTCACCTCGTGAGAAATATTATACCTGTACTTCAAAATAAATCGGTACTTATACTTATTTATTTGAATAATCTATACCAGAGTCCTTTAAGGCGGCATCTATATTGTACAGTACTGCCAGGAAGTGAAATGTATTACACCTATAATTTATACTAAGACTGTACATTGGCTGATATATTTAGGTAAACTTTCAGACACTCTTAAGGCAATGCATTTTATGATACCATCGTCACACTGTAAGTATTTTTTATCTATACTGCATACCTCAGTCTCTGCTCGTATTGGTATACTTAAATAAAAATATATAACACTGTCACCACCACATTGATTCTGTATCTGTATTCATACTTCTGAAAAGACTTCCCGAATCTCTTATATTTCAATTTTTTTTATGATATTGTTATTCAATGGAAGTACAGTACACCACATTCAATCCCTTATGACTAAACCTGTCGTCGTATTGATACTTTTTACTGTAAATTTGGTTTTGAATATGATGCAGTTGGAGGCGCCTTCTGATGACATCTGCTAGTCTGTGCTCCTCTGTCGCGTCATTGTACAGGGAAAGATGAATGGTGTGTTGTATGTGTGTGGAAGAGACATGCTGGGAGTGGTAGACGGTTTAGGATATGCGTGTGGGAGGGAGGAGAGAGGAGAGGTGACAATCGAAAAGAGTACGAGTGTGGACTAGACTATGGGAGAGGAAAGTGAAGTGAAGTGCAGTGTCCGTAAGCATGAATCAGTTATTTATAATATTTCAGATTAATATATCATTTAAATAACAGAACAGGGTGCTTAATATTCAGTCGTACGATTTCTAGCAAGTCATGTTGTTTTAATAGGTAAGGAGCCCGTTATTTTTAGTACAGGATACCTTAAGTCATACTGTCCACTAATATACATTGTTTATTTGTGAGTTTTAATGTAAATTTTCACTGTTTTAAATGTTTGCCGAGTGATTGTTTAATTGTTAGCGTTTTGTTGACCTACAGCTGTTTTTATTGTTCACTCTTCACGCCAATTTGTTGCTTGTTTCAACTATGGCTTTATATTTTTGTATCTCTTAATTGCACTGTGCCGGAAGTGCTCTCTGTTTCCACGGTTGCCTGATTCTTAGTATTGGAAAGAAATTGGGTACATACATACATACATACATACATACATACATACATACATACATGGAAGTATATATAAAATTAAATAGAGACGAAGTTTTCGCCTTTTTTCTTCCAGTAAAATAATGTTTGTTTTTCTCCAATAAGACAGTGTTTACCTTACGGGAGAGATGGTCGATTATGGTACTGTAATATCAAGGAACGTGAACCATTTCGTTGTGTTCTGTTGATGTTTTTTGTGGGTGAGTGATGAAGGTGACAACGGGATCAGAAGCAGTATTGGAAGAGTTATTTAATAATATTGGTTGACCAGAGAGTAATGGGGGAAGTGTGTGTGTGTGTGTGTGTGTGTGTGTGTGTGTGTGTGTGTGTGTGAGGGAAAGGATTTTGTTTGTGTATGTATGTGTGTGTTTGTGTGTCTGTTCAAACAAAGTGGATATAAATTAGGCGATTTTTAACCACAGAAAAGAGTCACAACCAATTATTTATATTATACTAATGTTATTTTTGTATAACAACTCACCAAGAATATTTAAGAATTTGTGCAAGGATTTATAACAACCATAAGAATCTGCAGAATGTTCAATACTTCCTAAGATATAAATTACAGTGAGACAATTTATAAATCTGTATTAGAGAGAATGGCGCGAACATTTGGTGTCATGTGTATAAATAACATCACGTCAGCTGGTTAGTATTCCGGGACTCTTGTGATGACTCGCAGTTAATCCTAGGGAGGGAGAGGCAGACTCAAGACGGATGTGTTCGCTGTTAGCCGGAAGAAAAATTATGATGGATGGAACTGTGTGTGTGTGAGGATGATTAAGTGACGCTGACGTCCTGGTGACAAAGGGAACTTGAGCTATAGCGAGGTATTTTGTGTCTCATTGGAAGTGTGGATTAATGTGAGGTTATCAGTGAAGTGCTTATGGTTATGCCGAAAATGTAATTATTTAATCATGTCGACACTAGTATTCTCTAGGACACCTGATATGAATACTTACCCAAAATACTGCAGTAGAATTTTCTTTTTAGAGGAAATGGATTCACGCTCCAGATGGCGTTGGACCATTTTTCTCGGTAGAGGTGAGGAAGTGTCTTATCTGGCTATTTTTTTTTTAATACCACGTCAGCATTTATAAATAAGGAGGTTCCTACAACTTTTAATCAGTTCTTGTGTAGCTTTGAAGTAAGGTGACAGAGTATCCGAGATTGCATTCACTTCCCACTTCATAAAATCTTTTGGAAATATTCTTAGATTGTGCTCCATTAGATTGTGTCAAAGTGTACAGTGCACTCTGCTCCATTATCATTATATTGTTTTGTTGTTATTTGATATGTATGATATTTTTAGATTTTGTTTAGTGTATTATTATTATTATTATTATTATTATTATTATTATTATTATTATTATTATTATTATTATTTACATGATCATTGACACAAGAAAAATGTGTTAGACCTGGATTGTTGTAATGTAACCGTTTGTTAGATTTTTTTTAGTACTTTTCTGAATTTAATTTGAATTATAAGTATCCGACTTATTTTACTTAAACTGAGAGTGGCGATAATAGTGACCGTAACACATCTTAGACATGGGTATTATTCTTGGACCATCGTTGGTTGTAGTTTTTATGGAATATCGTGACGCTTGCACCGTAACACTCGAACCGTGACGTTAGCACCCTAACACCGAAGAGCTGTAACGCTAACAACGTAACTCCCAATAGACGTGAGCGCTAACACCGTAACACCCAAGAGACGTGACGCTAACACTGTAACACTCAAAAGACGTGACTATAGCACCGTAACACCTAAGACACGTGACGCTAACACCGTTACACCCAAGACACTGGTAGGTGTACGGTGGACGCGGGGAGAGGCAGCCTGGAGTGAACTGTTCCCAATATGGCCGTCATTTGTCAACTCCAAAAGGAATAATTCAATTTTATGGGTCCTCAGGGGCGATAGAAGGGCCCACTTAGCGGTGTGTGTGGTCGCCTCAGCTGAAAATGATCGCCGCGATAAACTTGACAGTTCTTCATACTCTTCCACTCTGATGCAGAGCAGAGGAGTGGTTTTTCTTAGGAGGGGAAAGAAGGGAGGTGGTAGAGGGGAGATGGGGAAGGGGTGAGGGTAGAGGGGAGATGGGTGAGGGTAGAAGGGAGATGGGGGGGTGAGGAGGAGATGGGAAGGGGTGAGGGGGAGATGGGTGAGGGTAGGGGGGAGATGGGGAAGGGGTGAGGGGTGGGGGGATGGGGAAGGGGTGAGGGTAGAGGGGAGATGGGTGAGGGTAGAAGGGAGATGGGGAAGGGGTGAGGGTAGAGGGGAGATGGGGAAGGGGTGAAGGTGGTGGGGTGTGGGGGGAAAGAAGGGGACTGAAGACGCTGAGACGTGGGGATGGGAAGACAGAAAACATGTCGTGGGTAGAAAGACACACTCATTTAAACTGTTGGAATAAAACCGAGCAGAGAATGAAAATACTGGGATCCATCATTGCTTAGGGAAACACGGATGAAGAAAGACGAAGTTAAAAATATAGTAGAGCAAAACAGTGGACGTACGTGATGGATTATATACTAATTGTGATTATAGAGGAAGGGCGACACTGAACATGTAAGAGGGAGGCAATTATTAAACATTTTACGGGAGTGAGGATACACTCAGTGAACATACAGGTGGGGGGGAGCATACGTTATTTTTTATTAGGTGGGAGGTAAACATTGAACATGTTGGAGAAGGCAAACATTGCACATCCTAGAAGGGTAAGCAATCACTGGATACACTAGGCTGGTATGCAAGTAATAAACATGCTGGAAGGGTGTGTAGGCATTGAACATGTTGAGGAAGAAGGCAAACATTGCATGTGCTCGAGGGGGGAGGGGGGAAACAAGCATTGAACACACTGGATGGAGGATGTAAACATAAGATTGCTTAAAGAGGGGGAAACGCTAATTGCAGGGGAGAGAGGAAAGATGAAAACATTGAAATTGATGAGGTGGCACCACAACCACTAGGAGCTGGCTGGGGAGGGACATTTAAAAAATCCTGAGAGAAACATAAACTGAAAACTCTATTCATGGTCCTCCCAGTCATTAACATGTCTCATTAACGATGACATCATACAGTTGCAGAAAGACTTTTATCACTACAAATGGCGCAGCAAACACGTGGCAGAAAACCATGCGCATAATACTTATTTCTCAAGAATTAACTGAAATTTTACCTTAATTCCCAGCTCAGAATGCCAGTGGATAGCATTTCTTTAGAGGAATGCAGGTAGGTCGGGGGTGGGGGGGAGGGGGTGGGAGGACTTAGTGGGTAACTCTTTATATCTGACTATATTGGAGGGGTTGTCATATCTGGAGGGGTGTGTGTGTGGTAGGTTACTTTTCACAATTTTTTTTTTCATACTGTATAATGTATTCGTGAACATTTTGATTTCCGGATGAATGTCCTAAACTCACTCTGCATCTAAAAAATAAAACTGTTTGTTTTTGTCAGTGGGCACCTGCAGAAGTGACTCTATAACTAATAAATACATTATGTGTGTGTGTGTGTGTGTGTGTGTGTGTGTGTGTGTGTGTGTGTGTGTGTGTAAATATTATTTGCATGGTGCGTCCACAATTGCACCTGCCTCCAATCACTGCCTGTGTTTACACTAACAAACTCTACCACACCGAGACACACAGTTTGTTGACATAAGGAAGTTAACATCCACAAGTTCTCCCTTTGATTGTTAGTGTAAACAATGAAGACCCTAAAGAACAATGAGAGAGTTTTAAAATGTAGGTCTGGCGAGTATCACATAGCAAGACGCTCCAGTAAGTGCCACCCTTTGGAGTATTCTCCACCTCATGGTTCTGATACACGGAGAAGTTTACCTGATACATACGCACCACACCCGTGTGTATATACCCACACTTCCACTGTTTTTATTAATATTAAACGTGTTCACCATTCCTGATCAGATATACATTTCAAGGCCCGTATGATTTTTTTTCTCTATTTCAGTGTTTGTCGTTACTTAAAAATAATAGCGTAAATTAAGAAATTAAGGATAATTTTATAAGTTACTCTTCCTTCTTTTTTTTTAATATCTTTCAACGTACACAAGGAGCGTTATAGCCTCAGTTACTGAAGCATCTTCCAAAATTCATATATGATATTTCGTTACAAAATCCTTTGAAGAAAAAAATGATGCAGTTTTGGCTGACCCTCAGGAAGATAGCATACAATATATCGTGTGAGGTTGCAAGGATGAGCCTCCATCTGACTCGCTGCTCCCAGGAAACCACGAACACAAAATAATCCACAAAATCCATAATAATTTGAGGCTTTTAACAGTATCAATGACCCTCACTTCCTCTTGTTATGAACAATTTTATATTTTATTTTATCCAAAATGTCCAAAATACATAGTTATGTTGAGCATGGCGCAACAATTCAGGTCAAGTCCACTGCTCTGACATGTTTCCTCACGGTAATCATTAATGGACGTGGTGTAGCTAGCAACCCTCTACTGCAGCACGGTGACTAACGCTAAGAAACAGATAGATATCAATCAGACTTGAGTGGGGAGTGATGACATTATTCAATCGATCCTCTTTCATAACAGAATGAGGCTGTTGTAAGAGGCTCTGGTCTTAAGAGTCTACAAGAAGTATAGAGAAGAAGGAATACCAAATATTAAAACATGTAAACTGTCAAATATTAGTTAGTAATTTACCATATCTAAACACAGGGAGAGGAACCCAAATAACACTTTCTTCAATGGGATAAGTAAATGTAAATGAAAAACACATGAAAACACCTCTTTAAAAACGCTAATAATCAATAAGAACAAAACGTAAAGGAGTAGAATAGATTATAATAGCTCTGAATATCACAAAGATCCTTTATCCATTACACGCCAGAAAAATAGCAAGAGAACTTCCTAGCAGAATTCAAAACAATGCGGGAATGCAACGATGCATACGTTATATTTCTCATTATGTAAACAAGTAAACACAAGCCTGGGGATGTGCCCCAGTCTAGTCTCTTAGATGGCGAGGTACAGAGAGAAAGCACTTTTGTTTGTTTCTTTTGGAATGTGTGTTATGACGGTATTGACAGTCTTGTGTTTACCCCGAGTTGGCGTTGACAGTCTTCTGTTTACCCCGAGTTGGCGTTGACAGTCTTCTGTTTACCCCGAGTTGGCGTTGACAGTCTTCTGTTTACCCCGAGTTGGCGTTGACAGTCTTTGTGTTTACCGTAAGGTGGTGTTGACAGTCTGTGCTACACTTGACAATAGTTCATTCTTAAAGTTTGGTTCTATATATCCTCCTCCACAGTATTAAAAGAATGAGATGATATTAATCCTCAAATAGGAGAGACACACCTCGAGTTTACATTGACTGTCAGTTACTAGTATTGACTTTAGTTCGCAATTGATATTGACAGTCGATGATTACATTACCATTCACCTGATGATGACATTCTGCGCTAACATGGTCTTCATCAATGCTCAGCGCTTGACCTTTATACAAATATCCAAGATTTCTGATGACAAATAACGGGTAAATTCGCGTGTTATTGTTCAAGGTAACATAGAATTTGAACGATGTGTATAAGTGGATTATGGAAATATTGTAGTCGTGAGAAACTTTCACACGGCGGCAGATGCAGAGTAAACATGTGAAGTTTGAGACGAGCCCCTGTGGTGAGTCACCGCCAGCCTCCCTGACCTCCCAGGTGTATTGAACACGTCGACGTTGTTCCGATCTACACACGCCAGGGCCTCCTGACACGTTATTATGAACACGTCACTTGTTATAACATTTAATTATAATATTGATGCATGGAATTCAGTGCCTTAATTAGAATTAAGAATTTACATAAGTTAATTACCACAGCAACAAAAGGTAAGAGGGAAAATTAATTTATAATTTTACTTGGATAATTAATTCTCGGGACAGGGAAAATTAATTTATAATTTTACTTGGATAATTAATTCTCGGGACAGTTCGTGAGGCTGGTTCAAGAGGTGAAGTTGTTTCTGAAAAAAATATAGGAAAGTTTGTGATGCCAAAGTGAATAGTAAACATTATTTTGTAAGTTTACCTTTGCTCTGTGTGTGTGTGTGTGTGTGTGTGTGTGTGTGTGTGTGTGTGTGTGGGCGAGCTTCTCTCTCAATGTGGTGGTATTTTATTTTATCTGCTTGTTTTTATTTCTGTCTCGTTTCCTTTTGAGCCGCGGGATGCATATACAGTATGCTGATTTAAGCCACCACTTATATGTAAATTAAACCACCACTTACAAGTAAACTACCATCCACATGTAAACTAAATTACCACCTATATGTAAACTAAATTCCCCCCTACATGTAAACTAGACTACCACCTACATGTAAACTAAACTACACCTACATGTAAACTAAACTACCACCTACATGTAAACTCAACTACTGCCTACATGTACAGTAAGCTAAACTACTGCCTACTTGTAAACTAAACTAAATCTCAAAGGCTTAACCCAATTTCTTGCAGTTTTGGTGGAAATCTGGAAAATCGCTCGTAATGGACACTGTCAGAGTTCACACGTAAACGAAAACATTCCATAGCGCATTTTGTTAACTGTTCTCTCTCTTAGAAGTTTTTGTTAGACTCATCGTGTGGCGACTTTGTGAACTGTGATATAAAGTGTACGGAATTGAAACAAGTATAGCATTATTACGAAATGGTTGACGTAAATTTATAATGAAATATGCAGAAAAAAGCAGACGGGTAGAATTATTTTTGTTTCTTATTATAGAAAATGAAGAAAAACTATTATTTTTTTTTCATTTCTTAATAATATAATATTGCTGGAACAAGAATTTCTGTTTTAATATTCAACATACGAGGGTTAAATTATCTCTGGTGTAGTGGTGAACCCTTACTGCCTCTCGTGTAGATAACAGTAGAGTAAGGTAGATTAGTAGACAGGTAGATAGACTTTATTGCGCTAAAAGAGTTCTTATTCTTTACGTTACCAGACGGTATAATTTTATATATCTTGGCATGAGCTGTTCATTAGTGCAGTTATTGATATATATTTGAAGTTAATTAGTAGAGAGTTACCTGATGGACTTTGATATGGACGATGAATCCTTATGCTCAAAGAGACGAAGACGCTCTATTTCTTTCTGTCCTGACATCAGCTGTTCATTAGCACAGTAATTGCCTACAAGCTTGAAGTTGATCATCAATATCCAGTGATAATTTATGGCACTGGTAATTATCCTTGTTAGCAAACTTGTGCGCTGATACGACACGATCTGTCAGTGTCGGGACTCGGGAACTTCCGGCGTTAGATTATATAGTTAAGTGTAAAGTAACATATCTAGCTGACGACGGGAAGATTGCTGTTTTCTTCTGAGCTGTGTTATAAGTTACCACCAACACTACCAGGTTGTCTCTGTGAGCTGTCTAATGAGTTACCGCCAACACTAACAAACCTGTCTGTGAGCTGTCTAATGAGTTACCACCAACACTACCAGGTTATCTCTGTGAGCTGTCTTATGAGTTACCAACAACACTACCAGGTTATCTCTGTGAGCTGTCTTATGAGTTACCAACAACACTACCAGGTTATCTCTGTGAGCTGTCTTATGAGTTACCACCAACACTACCAAGTTATCTCTGTGAGCTGTCTTATGAGTTACCAACAACACTACCAGGTTATCTCTGTGAGCTGTCTTATGAGTTACCACCAACACTACCAGGTTATCTCTGTGAGCTGTCTTATGAGTTACCACCAACACTACCAAGTTATCTCTGTGAGCTGTCTTATGAGTTACCAACAACACTACCAAGTTATCTCTGTGAGCTGTCTTATGAGTTACCACCAACACTACCAAGTTATCTCTGTGAGCTGTCTTATGAGTTACCACCAACACTACCAGGTTATCTCTGTGAGCTGTCTTATGGGTTACCAACAACACTACCAGGTTATCTCTGTGAGCTGTCTTATGAGTTACCACCAACACTACCAAGTTATCTCTGTGAGCTGTCTTATGAGTTACCAACAACACTACCAAGTTATCTCTGTGAGCTGTCTTATGAGTTACCAACAACACTACCAGCTTATCTCTGTGAGCTGTCTTATGAGTTACCACCAACACTACCAGCTTATCTCTGTGAGCTGTCTTATGGGTTACCACCAACACTACCAGGTTATCTCTGTGAGCTGTCTTATGAGTTACCACCAACACTACCAAGTTATCTCTGTGAGCTGTCTAATGAGTTACCAACAACACTACCAGGTTGTCTCTGTGAGCTGTCTTATGGGTTACCACCAACACTACCAAGTTATCTCTGTGAGCTGTCTTATGAGTTACCAACAACACTACCAGGTTATCTCTGTGAGCTGTCTTATGAGTTACCAACAACACTACCAGGTTATCTCTGTGAGCTGTCTATGAGTTACCACCAACACTAACATGTTATTCTGTGAGCTGTCTTATGAGTTACCAACACTACCAGGTTATCTCTGTGAGCTGTCTTATGAGTTACCAACAACACCAGCCAAGTTATCTCTGTGGAGCTGTCTTTTTGAGTTACCACCAACACTACCAAGTTATCTCTGTGAGCTGTCTTATGAGTTACCAACAACACTACCAAGTTATCTCTGTGAGCTGTCTTATGAGTTACCACCAACACTACCAGGTTATCTCTGTGAGCTGTCTTATGAGTTACCACCAACACTACCATGTTATCTCTGTGAGCTGTCTTATGAGTTACCAACAACACTACCAGGTTATCTCTGTGAGCTGTCTTATGGGTTACCACCAACACTACCAAGTTATCTCTGTGAGCTGTCTTATGAGTTACCACCAACACTACCAAGTTATCTCTGTGAGCTGTCTTATGAGTTACCAACAACACTACCAAGTTATCTCTGTGAGCTGTCTTATGAGTTACCAACAACACTACCAGCTTATCTCTGTGAGCTGTCTTATGAGTTACCACCAACACTACCAGCTTATCTCTGTGAGCTGTCTTATGGGTTACCAACAACACTACCAGGTTATCTCTGTGAGCTGGGTCTTATGAGTTACCAACAACACTACCAGCTTATCTCTGTGAGCTGTCTTATGGGTTACTACCAACACTACCAAGTTATCTCTGTGAGCTGTCTTATGAGTTACCAACAACACTACCAGCTTATCTCTGTGAGCTGTCTTATGAGTTACCACCAACACTACCAGCTTATCTCTGTGAGCTGTCTTATGGGTTACCACCAACACTACCAGGTTATCTCTGTGAGCTGTCTTATGAGTTACCACCAACACTACCAAGTTATCTCTGTGAGCTGTCTAATGAGTTACCAACAACACTACCAGGTTGTCTCTGTGAGCTGTCTTATGGGTTACCACCAACACTACCAAGTTATCTCTGTGAGCTGTCTTATGAGTTACCAACAACACTACCAGGTTATCTCTGTGAGCTGTCTTATGAGTTACCAACAACACTACCAAGTTATCTCTGTGAGCTGGCTTACAACTCATCGCCGTGAACTCTAGAACGTTAAATGAAGTCTGTGTGATTGCTGCTAAGTGTCGAAGCTTCTGGCATTTCGCTCTGCTCTGTGGCGGTTGTGGTAGAGGTTGAAATTGTGAAGGTGATGGTATTGAAGGTGTTGGTGACGGTAAGAAAATCTTTATTATACTTCAGCGTCCAACTGAAGTTAGACTGGTTTTGTCGTGTTTACTTGTGCTTGTCCTTGTGCTTGCTAATACAATGGCATGATCAGCATCTCATTCATGAGCTGAACAAACGTCTTGAAGTATCCACAAAACGTTGAAGCTTTGGGATATTGACTCATTGTTATATTTGTAATTTTCTTAACTGTATTAATAAGACCAAGATGACTCGTCTACAAAAACAGACTCGGTGCACGTAATAGGTTCCTTTAGTATAAGCAACACTGATTTTCTTTTTGTTTCCTCCTTGGTACTCAATGTCTGGTGGATCGTAACTCTAACGGAGGATTAAGATGAGCAGCAGGTAACACTGAGGTAAACCATAAACTATGTTCAGCATCAATGCATTGGAATAATATAGTCTTAACGTTCATTATTCCATTCTGGATACTTGATTTAAGTCAACTGGTTAGCAGTTCTCTAGACAGCTTGATATATGTCAAATAATTTCTATATCAAAAGAGCCAGGGAGAGATGGGTTGCCGCACGTGTTGTATTATAATGCTGAATTATCCCCATGACCAAGAAACAGTGCAGAGAATTACAGAATAACAACCGGGTCTGCATTCAGACTGATGGTCAAAGTTTCAAGTTCATCTTCGAGAAAATAGTTTTACTGTAATGATTTATTGTTTATCAGTGTTGGGCACCATGGCTCTCTAGGTATAAGATGACAAAATTTCTTAAAGAGCAATGGAACTAATACAAAATAAATAATAATAAAATAACGATGATATTGTAGTGTTTTTTTTTATTTTAAGGTGGGGAAAGAATGGAAGGCATGCTAGTGATCAGGGCACAGCCAGACATGTTACATCAGCTGGTATTGTATCCGCCTCTACGACACATTGTCTCTATCACTGTTAGGTGGACTATAATACTCCGTCTATGATCAAATTACAGATTTTGAGATGCTTAGAGATATCATTTTTCATACTGATAATATCTTTCGGTGACATTTTTATATATTACATAACTTGAAGAATCTGCTGAGAGACTCGCAGCTTTTCTTGCAAATTTGACAATTATAATGAGGTGGTCTCGTGCTTGGTTTAATTTGGAGCAGCCCGCCATCCCTGGGGCTGCCAGCATCTGTCCTGAGATCATGCCAACATATTATCTCTGAATTCCCTCATGTGATCATTCGAGCTTGACTTTCCCTTTACCTCGTCGTTAGTTTTATGTGGAAATGATTGCTCCCAGACTATGTTCACTCACACAGAATATTAGTCGCCCCCCCTATACGTGTGGGACAAAGATTATGATGCTTCTCCTCTTCCTTTTTGTTCTTCACATTTGAATACTATCAGTGAAAATGAGAATAGATCTGGCCTCATGTGTTGTTATGTACACACGAAGATGATAAGAGAGAAATAGCTCCTAAACATCAATCGAACACGTAATGCCAGTTTAATTAAGAGGATCAGCTGATGCTCACTGGCTCCTCCTGCGACAATAACATCACAACAGAGAGGAATAGCCATAAACGTAAGAGGTCAAGGTGAGGAATCCCACGACCCTGAAGGAAGGAGGTACACTGCTGTTCCTGGGGCCGGAGGTTGAATATCGGATGGTGTTCCCTTGTGCTAACCTTCCGTATTTCCCTGACTTATCTTAGCATACTTACCAACATATTAGGCTATGACTTTTAGCTGTTATGTTAAATTTTAGCTGTTTATGATGTTTCTCTACGTCATCTTAGGAAACCCTCTGGTTATCTGTACATTGCTTTATGTATGATATCGTAAGGAAATTAAATCATCTGCAGTTAGGTGAGATACGCAAATAAATATTGTAAAATGTCCATTGTAATTAGAAATATATATGACGAAGATTCCTCCCAAAAATTTAAATTATCTTGTTTTCGTAATTTGTGGAAGAGAGAATGCAAACCCATAACACTTTATTGGAAAATGGAAAGCTGACCTTTTCATACGTGACGTCACAGAGCGAGAACTACGACAATAACATACTCCACAGACGAACAACTCGCCCTTAAACCAACAAGCTGTTGTAACAATCGATACTCCCCCTCTCTCTCTCACTTAAGACCAGGTGTTCCCGAGTACACCTTCTACTACACTCTTCTTCACATATCGTAATCTCTTTCTCTTCTCAGCCTCTACCTTGGATACGTCTCTCTTCCCTCAGCGGGTCACGTTTTTGCGGCTTGGTTGTCATCAGGTCTTGGTTGACAGGCAGGTATGTGTTACGTCATCCTTGGGGCCATTGGTTGATTAGCGAAACTAATTGTGATTATAGATAAACCTCCTTGTAATCATGGTTGTTGGGGAATATATTGTGTGGTGGTCGTGGCTGCTAGGTTAATTGGTTGTGTGGCCACCACTTCCTCTGAGCTGTTTACACACACACATAGGCATTTCTGTATGTTCATGTACTCGTATATTACTAAGATTTTGATCTAATTCTGATCTTCCTGTAGTAGAGGCAAGTTTTGATTTCATTACTTTCCCACCCACCTCAGCTAATAACTGTGTGTGTGTGTGTGTGTGTGTGTGTGTGTGTGTGTGTGTGTGTGTGTGTCTGTGTCTGTCTGTGTGTGTGTGTGTGTGTGGGTGCGTGTGTGCGTGCGTGTGCGTGTGCGCGCGCGCGCGTCAAAATTCACGTAAGTAATGTCAGGATTAATATAATGTTCTATAAAAGTGAACCGAATGTGGAAGTTAAATAAATACGATAGATAAATACTTTTATTAGACCACTGAAGCTCCTTTGCTACTTCTACTTTAGGGCCAACTGCAGACTAGTGCATGAGAAAGTCAACTCCCTCAATGCTGAAGCCGAATCGTAAAGGATAACATTTTCACGATAGGTTGGGGAATAATATTGTAAGAGAGTCAGGAGCGTAACTGAGAACATTTTGTGGTACTGCGTGTTCAGACATAACCTTATGTTCTCTAAATTTAAGACATCTTAGTTGTTATTGTGGTGATTTATATTTACTTTGCTTTCTGTGGAATAGTTAACACCTTGTTGAATTCCACTCAAGGCAACCATGGAAAAATATTATCTTTAATTCATAAGGGATAATTGCATCACAGTATCAGCACCCTGGTATGTATAAACAAATCATTCCCACGCCCAGGAACTCACCACACCACATGCGCACACATTTCTGGTCACAAGTTCTGTAAAGGAATTGACGTAAACCTATTATAATGACATATAGTATCGACTGATATATACCTACTCTAGCATACTGTAGATACATAGGTTGACGTAAATTTTGTATAAATATAAAGACTTACACATGCTTAATATAAAAAGAGAGCTTGGCGTATATTTAGCCTAATTGCATACACTGATACTTAATGTCAATCATACACCATAAATAAAAATATAATCTTTTAGAAATCATTTTAATCTCTCTCTCTCTCTCTCTCTCTCTCTGTCGTATGATTAATTTTACCTTTAAATAGATTCAGTGATGTATATTGTGTTAAAATCGCGTTGTCAGTCATGTCGAGAGTAGATGCAAATTGCTGTTAACATTGTGGCGATGTTTGTGTTTTCCATTATTTCACAGTGGACGTCTAGCACCAAAAGTTTAATAGATTTACTGAATTATATTTAACAATCTTATATAAATTTTGCTTATAAATATATACTTAAGATATATATGTGGGTTACTATATTTGGTTAGTTATGCACAGCGTGAAAAAAAGTCATTTACAAAGTCATGTCATATTTTCGAATAGTTTTTTATCTCTAGTTTTTGTATTTTAATTTTCGTTTTTTTCAGAAATAAGATTTACGGAGAAATGACCTTAAAAAAATAATAAACTAAATGACATAAACCTCCTCAGCTCCACGACAGACGATGGTGGGGGGGGGGGGAGGAGGTCGAGCGTGTAACTGGATCGCTAGGAAAGAGTCGGGAACGAGTAAATGAACGCTGTGGAATCTCTGTTATGGTCAGTGAGTTCAGAGTCCGAGTAACTTAAGAAAGTAGTAACATTATCATCCCACGACCCTAGAGACTCTGTATTGGGATGAGACAATCTCCTCTGGCTTTCCTTTAAACTAGCTGTACTGTATCTCTCTCTGTGCCAACAACGTATTATACTGTACCTCTTATGCTAAAAACATAGAAGGGAGAAATAACTTGCATGTCTAAATTTTTGTGGTTGTAAAAAGTGAAGGAAATACTTACTGGAGATGGAATGAATTAATAGTAATCTCTATATCTGACTTTGTGTGATTTAAAGTTAATGGGCAAAGGATAAATCTGCCGGAGTGAGATTAAGAACATTGAGAGTATCTGAGATGGTTAGAGGAAATGAAGGTGTGGCAGTTTTGGTGAATGAAGTGTGGAATTGAATAATGAAATACGAGAAGATTATCCCTGGAATATTATGACTCAGAATAAAAGTGGGGTATAAGAATAGGTTGTGTGAGTGTTTATATAATAGGGAGGGAGAAGAGAGAGGAGAGAAGATATCCGGAATACAAAAATAATCATATTAAAAGCTTCAAGGCGAGACAGAGCGTTGCAATGATGAGAGATTAAAATTTAAAAGTGGATGACAGGAAAGTGAATAAAATTTTAGAGAATATGTTGAGTTTCGGGAATTCATTGAGATGATGTAAATCAGCTGATATAGAACTGTGCATCAAGAAAGTTTTCGTAACATGGAATATAGAGCAGTGGTCCCCAACCTGTAGTTCGCGGTCGCCGGAACCAGATGAGGGAACCCACAAGGGTTTAATAGAAAATTGTGAATTGTTCGGGATTCTTTGTAGGAGTGAAATTAATGAAAATGTGAAATAACTTGATGCAGCTTTATAGTTTGAAGAGAGAGAGAGAGAGAGAGAGAGAGAGAGAGAGAGAGGGGGGGGGGCAAACCGCGTTTGTCCTGAGTTTCAGTCACAGGACGTGTGTATTTTCCCCAGACCTGGCACAGAGAGAAAGCCAACCTTCTCACTGGGGTAAATACACACGTCCTGTCCAAGAGTAAATGTAAAAAGTATGTAACTGGTAACAGTTAGACGTGTAAAACTGCAAATAACTGTACAGTATATATGGGATTTTTTTTTGTGTAGATCCAAAGTTTTAGCGCCCTCCTCTATATTTACAATGATAAATGTGGCACAGAGCCTACACCAAAATGGGGATCACTGGAGTAGAGGGTTAAAGAGGGTAATTCACAAGTATAGATGGAGATGTGGCAGTAAGGTTGAAAGTTTGAGTGTGTAAGCTATAATAAACATATGAATGATAACACTACAAGCATTGGCTGAATAACTGAAGGGTGAAGGGTGGAAAAGTGAAAGAATGGCCGAGAGGGAATGTATGGGTTACTGAATAACAAAGGAATGGATGCCTTGCTGTAGTATGCTGTCGGTGACTTTGTTTAGCTCTTTGGCTTCTGTGTGTATCCCATTGTTTAGCTTTATCAGTGAACCTGGCACTAGGAATCCCCCACAAGGTTTCTGTGGATTTACGTGACAGTTTACATTAATGTATCAATTCATAAATATGATTATACTGTCAACTTTGTTTCTTACGGGGATTGGTTTGCACGAAACTACAAAGTCAACATCAGCATTAAAAAAAGTCTTGCCATCTCTGTGTCCAATACAGTGAAATATAATGCCATTCAGTCCTGATATATTACAAAATTATCATAGTGTCATCACAAGACCCAAGATAGTTGACACTGTTGGTATGCTATTTATTACACGTGTGATTCCACCTTAGCTGCTGCAACTTATGATAACCAAAGGCGGTTTATGATAAATGTATCTAGCATTAGAGAGCCACACTTCTCCAAAAACAAGAACAAAATAGGACTCGTACAGTTGGCGACAAAAGTGCGTTCCTAAACCGAAGCTGATTCGACCCTTGTATCATTATGCCGCCATCTGTGGTTCTGCTCACAAACTACATCTCCAGATTATAGACATTGGTTAAGAGTCCTTTAACTTTCTTCTCTGTGTCTGTTTCTTAGCTTATGATTTACTCAGTGTGTTGCTGATCAGTGATAAGCTTTCACAAAACTGTCCAGGCAAATTTTTGGAGTGAATGCTGTGAACTCTTGGAACAATCTGCCAGAGTGTTCTGGCGACACTGAGTGCAATCTCATTCAAGACCAGACTTGAAAAACACTGGCGCATTCAGATACATTCTGGAGCCAGCACTTTCCAGCACTTGCGAAAAGTGTGTGACAGAGACGTGACCGGCCGCCCAAGAGGCGAAGAGGATAAATAATGTAAAGTAAAGGAAAGGAAAGCAAAGTAAGCGTGGATAAACTCTGTCTGTTGTTGGTGCTGCCCTGATCTACGCTGCTGGCAGTCTTCTCAAAGTGATTAGAGATAACTTATTTTATTTGCATTGTAATATATATATATATATATATATATATATATATATATATATATATATATATATATATATATATATATATATATATATATATATATATATATATATATATATATATATATATATATATATATATATATATATATATATATATATATATATATATGTATATATATATATATATATATATATATATATATATATATATATATATATATATATATATATATATATATATATATATATATATATATATATATAATGTTGTAAGGCGAGAAATGGTGTGGATGGGAGGAGGAGGAGGAGGAGGAGGAGGGTTGGAGGCAGAGTAGAGGGAGGTGAGGGAGGAAGAGGAATTAGAGCCATAATCTGGTCTGACTGTTCTTGGTTAATATTGGGTGATAATAGTGTGGTCGACAAAAGGTATAAAGGAAATGAAGGTAATCGTTAAGGAGACGGTCATCATCGTCTGTTTCCGGTACTTTCTTAAGAATTTCTTACGATTTTTTTTTTTTGGTAGTTATACTTCCTTATATTCCATTGGCGTATACTGGTTTGTGGGTGTGTGGTTTTTTCGTGTTTTTCATATCCTGAAGCCCTCGTCTGAGGGGGGGGTTGTTAACTGCCTGTCCCCTAGATTAGGTCAGGTCAGGTTAGGTTAAGTTAAGATACCTTCACTTCATTATGTGTGCTGTGGATGACATGTTCTTTAATATGTTGCTCACTGCTTATAATGTATTGATTACAAAACCTTTTTCTAATTCAAACTGTTATTGTACTTACGTAGTTATACCGGGCTTTGTATTTATGTATGTTTTACTTCACAACTCAAAACAGTGGCATCATGACTATCAGAAGCAGTTATTATTATTCACTCACTAAACTATACAGTGATTTATTTGTTCTTGTGAGCTTCATCTTCTTTATGCCTTCACCTCCCGGCTCTTGTCCTCCAGCTTCTCCTGTAATAGTATTCACCGCACCACCTCCACTTGTCACATAATGCCTTCAAGTATTTTGTTTTCTCTTTATCCTCAAGACTTGTGACTCTCATTTGTTGTTTCTCTTTAATCTTTCTCATTTTTCTCGCCTTATAATTCTTCATCCATAAATAACCAGTTGTTGAGTTTTCCATCATTACTGTCAGTGCCCTCCCTCCCTCCCTCCCTCCTCCTCATGACACGTCCTATTTACTCCCCCACCCCCACAGGACAGGTGCCAGCGCCAAGGATAATCTCCAGTTTTCAATTTAGTAGAAATCATTACCAAGTCAGGTTTAACAGCGATCCCAGTTGTGTCTTTGTTGTCTCATTCCTCACGTAAAAATAAAACGGTCTCGTCATTGTGTCTGTTTCCGTTCGTCCGTTTGACCATATTTACTTTTCTTTGTATGTGTTTTAACTTTCAATTAAACCGATTGATATTTCACCTTGATGTTAGATTTGATTGTATCTCTTGATAATCCCTTGATCATGTTGAAATATGAAGGTCATTGGTTAAAATAAGAGAACCAAATAAGGCTTTAATTTTGACTAATTCTAGATGTAGTCTAATTTTTACTATCCATATGTAAGAATATCAAGTTCATAATGAAAAAGTCTTCACAAACTCGTAGGTATCTTACTGGTAAACACAGGAGATCAAGTCGGCCACAAAAGTCTGGTAACCCTTCCTTGCCCTCCTAAACCGAAGCTGTTTCGACCCTTGTATCATTACGCCGCCATCTGTGGTTCAGTTCGCAAACTGCATGTCCAAATTATAGACGTTGGTTGTGAGTCCTTTAACTTTCCTCTCTGTGTCTTATATTCCATTTGCGTATAGTGTGTGTGTGTGTGTGTGTGTGTTCTATTTTTCCCATCACGGAGCTACCGTATGAGGGGGGTTAATTGCCTCTCCTCTAGAATAGGTTTGGTTAGGTTAGGATAGGTTAGGTTAAGATACCTTCACTTCATTATTAAGCCCCATATAATGACGATGTTTGCCTCACTACAGTCAATATTTAAGGGCTTCTTGTGACACTTCTTTCGTTCTTCAGTCACACAGCAGGAATATGGATAACAATTTCTTTAACTATATTTATATGAGTTTCTTGTAGGTTGTGTTGTATGTGTGCTGTGAAGGGAGTGTTGTATTTGGGCTTGTGCAACTGCAGATGTTGTATGTGTTTGTGATATACGTGTGTTTTGTTAAGATGTTATTTTACATATTTGTGCAGGCAGCTTACAAACACTCACGACATATTGCTGCACAGCGACAAGTTGTTGGAGCTTCCAATAACTTGATGACATAAATCATTGACTCTTCAGGCTTCTATGCCCTTGACTCTTCAGGCTTCTATGCCCTTGACTCATGAGACATAAAGGCAAGCATGAACTTAGCATGCTTCCCTGTTGGGCATTGTAAACGCTTCTGCGCTTCACCTTACACAAGGATGTAGGGGGGTGCCAACAAACAATAAAAAAAAATTGCTGCACAAACATGTGAAGTAATATCTATTTGCAACACTATCAGTCATCAACACAAGAAGACGCCCGAACACACGATTATATGTAAACATTAATACACACTCTGAGATAATTTACAATTAAAAGCTCATATATTTGATTGTTCAAGTAATCGGAGGTTTATTAAGCAACAATGATTAGAACTTTAACTTCAAAGAGAAAAGAGGTCTTATGTTTAAATTCGGGATTGAACCAAGAACCAGCAGGACTCAGATGATCAACCCCGCACTGTGGCCGCGACGCCTCTGTCATATAAACTTAATAAGCTGATTACCTGTTACAGCTTAACTCTTGTCAACAAGTTTTGTTGTATTCACGCACAAATATCCTTTAGGAATGATTACTACTCGGTATATATAATTTATAATTATGATAAGGTATATTTAGCGTCCACTGCTAAGATCCTTTCATTAATCTCTACGTAATTCTCACCAGAGGTTTATAACGCATCATGTTATGTCATCATACGTAAAGGTAAAAACCCGGAAGCTTTATAGAATGGCGGATCAAGTGATAAGTTTGTGTGTTGGGAGGATTTGTGGCCAAGTTTCTCGAGACCAGATATGATAAACATTGTTAATGAGGGAATCTATGTTGGAGATGTTCAACACTAGTTATGTTAACAGAGGAAGTGGTGTGTTTACTGAAAGAGTATTTTACTTATTTACTCGATGGTTATTAACTTACTGTACGGTTATATAAGTTAAGCTGTAACAGATAATCATCTTACTAAGTTTATATGACAGAGGCGTCGTGGCCACACTGCGAGGCTGACCAGTGGCTCCTCCAGCTGGTTCCTTGTTCCGTCCCAAACATAGTGGAACGTCTCTTATTTTTAGTTAAAATTCCCAATAATTTGGTTTAATAAATCTCTGTTAACCTAAAGAATCCAACACTTCTGTTTTAACTATATATATCAGTGTTTACATATACAAAGGGGTTGAGGCGTTTCCTTGTGTTGATGACAGCAGCACAATCTCGGGTGCCAGTGACGTCGGCCCATGGTAACTTCGGCCCAGTGACCTCGGCCCACATCTAGTGGTAACCTCTCCCATAAATTGGGTTAGGTTAGCTTCACTTCATTTCATTATTAAGCCCCATATAGTGACGATGTTTGCCTCACTACAGTCAATATTTAAGGGCTTCTTGTGACGCTCCTTTCGTTCTTCAGTCACATAGCAGGAATATGGGTGACAAGTTGTTTAACTAAATTTGTATGTTGCTCACTGATTATAATTATTTAATAAGAAAAACTTTTTGTCTAATTCATACCATTATTGTACTATGTAGTTATACCAGGCTTCGTGTTGCTTATGACGTCATTTATATTCATATTTAAGTTACGTACACAGGGAGCGCCATCTGTGGGTAACCTGAGACAATATCAAGGCCCCTTTAGTTTAAAACCTCGTAGCCAAAGGGCGGACAGTCGACCGTAGTTCGATGACTCGGTTTGGGATTCAGAATAATGAAGCAGGTTACCGGAATTTTCTGAGTGACTGTACATGGGTATTGTTTCGCCCCTGTAAGACTCTTGGCTGTTAGTCCTCTTGTTTTCATAATTTCCTAACTGACCTTGGCTGCCAGATCTTCCATTTACCTGCTCCAGCGCCTCAAAATGATAATCCAGGGAGTAAATACCTTCCGCATACTTAACTTACATCCTTCGAGGTAGACTCTGACATTTAATTTCTAGTTCTATTGCTTTAAAATTCGAGATAGAAAAATAAACATATAATAAAAAAGAATGAAAAGGTTAATAACGGATTATAATTTCCACAGACAGTAAAACAAACTATTCCAAATTTTCATGAGTTTTTTTTTCTTTCCTTAGGCTATGGGTACACATAATAGGGAACTAGTCAGAGAAGAACATGTAAAAGAGAAACAGGGAAAATTTTAGTTAATTACAGATAAGTATAACAGCGCTTTTCCCCTAAGAGCCCTGAAGCAAACCTGTAGTTCCCACCGTGTTTGTTCAATTAATTTCTGGCAAACACACAATAATTACATTGGCTCAGTGTGTTGACCCAGGAGAGTTCTCGCCTCGGATAAGGGCCCGAGAGCCAGATGTGTGTGAGTGCAGGTTTTAATGGATATATCGGTCGCTGATTGACACATTGGTTGTATTCTGTCTCTGTTTACCCTGACGCCATTTGTTATAGAAAATATACTTAAAATTTATTGCAGTGACAATGAGCGATGTTTTGGCTCTAAATGCGTTTGTGATAGGGTTTTCATTAGACAATATTGACTTATACTGTGTCAGTTTCCAAATAATGTGAAACCAGACTGAAGAGCTCAATATGAATTTCCATCACTGTAAAACATTATGTTTCTCTTCACACACCAAGACAGTAAAAGGATTTGATGTTACTTACGAAGTGTTGTTAGGTTCGAGAGCTTATGATCTTCGCAGTTAAGAATATTACAAGGTTATCCACGTGTTGATGACAGTGACTTAGTATTATCGAGGTTTATGATGAACGACCGTATGGATTCATCAGTAAATGAGGTCAAGCTCTCACAGGTCAAAGTAATTAACCTGGTCATCCTTTTTACGTAATCTTAATTTTAAGGGATGTCACCCACCATAAATGTATTGTGGTATAAAGACCCTACACGAGTCATCCTCTTTAATAGCTTCGCTATCTGTGGATAAGACCGTGTTTAAGAAGAATCCACATGAGATTTTAATCACCTTCGGATGTTAATTGGTTGACATCTGACCCCGGGTGAATCTAAGATTAGTGTAACCGGAACAGTGTATACGTTACGGTGTAGACAACGTAATTTTTGCTGGTCTATAAAAAGAGTCTTTGCTAATATCTATAAATCCACAATAATTTGTTGAATGTTGTTTACTAATCAATACAGTTGTTTGTATAGAGTTCCAACGAATCTAGGACTCATATATAAGCCTCTGTACTGTAGACTATATATTAAATTGCAGGAGAAAATATAAGATTTTGAGTATACAATGACGAGGAATTTAACTCCATACGATTCATAAGACTGCACACTTCTGCACGAAGGTTCACCAAGATGACACTGACTGCAAAATTAACTTAATATTTACTTAACTTCGGAAGATTCTGTGTACTGTATGTTGGATAACATATTGAACTACTGAATTCAGCAAAAGAGTTACACTCATATCATTGACTGGTACTGTACCTTTATAAGAAATACTTCATGACCGGTAAGTGTTTACATTCCACTTGGTTTGGGAACAATCATCGGCATAATGTTATAGAAGCATTGTGGCCGGATGTACACTCGGCCGCCTTCACTTTCTAATTATTTCTCCTAATGTGTGTGTGTGTGTGTGTGTGTGTGTGTGTGTGTGTGTGTGTGTGTGTGTGTGTGTGTGTGTGTGTGTGTGTGTGTGATAAGTTGAATTTGAATTTTGAATTTGGCCACATACAGCGGATAGTTTATTGTATCCACATTTTCGCACTCAGTAGCTGTCAATTCCCACGTATAGAGCTAAACACACAAAAGCGCCTGAATGTCCCTCACGCAGGTGTGAATAACAAAGTGTGCGGCCAGGTGTATTGATTGACGCATAATAATAATGGTTGCTCCTCGTGCAACGAGGGTAACCGACCCAAGGACCATCTAGGCGTGAATTTGTTTAAGGTGTAGAAGGTGTCGCCAACACAACAACTACACCCAAAGTTAACGAGTTACATGACCCAGTGTCAAGGAATAGTACGAGAAGACCGGACAACTCGACAACTGCAATGGTTAACCATTATCCCGGAACATGATTCGCAAATCGATTTACACTCAGTTCCCCAATTACTGCTGGGTGGACAGAGAATAATCTTGCATGCCCTCTTTTGCACTTTTTCTAGGTGTTTGCGTTGTGTGGCATTTAGGGAGGAAGACCAGGTAGGGGAGGCATAGGTGAGCTTGGGAAATATGAATGTTGTGTAAACACTGAGGAGCTTGGGTGCAGGAACTCCGAGGGACTTGAGTCGGCGGAGGAGGTGGAGACGGAAACTGGAGGATTTGACAACTTCACTGACGTGTGGTTTCCAATTTAGTTTGTTGTCTATGGTGACGCCGAGGAGCTTCGTGGAATCTACAACCTGGAGTGTGTTCGGACCTAAAGTAATGGAAGGAGGTGGGACAATGTCGGAGGAGAGGTTGATGTGCATAACCATGGTCTTGGTATGGTTGATGGTGACATGGTTGTTGGTGGCCCAGTTTTGGAGACTTCAATAAATCCTGAAGGGCGGTATAGTCGGGAGCAGAATTGTTGACGCTGATCCCAATGGTGTGTGTGTGTGTGTGTGTGTGTGTGTGTGTGTGTGTGTGTGGGTGTGTGGGTGTGGGTGTGGGTGTGGGTGGGTGGGTGGGTGGGTGGGTGGGTGGGTTATAATACATATAGTCTGCCATAATTGGTAGGGGGTATGGCGTAATCAATGGTAATCACAGGTACAACTTTTAATATAAATTTGTCAATTTTTGCTGCTGTTATGTTGCTCACAAGTATGGGTCTCACATTATAATCTTATATAATTATTTATTTATTTATACTTCAACACACAAACGCTGACGGACGGACGGACGATAGACAGATTTGACAGACGACAGACTAGACAAATTAAACAAACAGACAGACAGATTAGACAGAATAGACAAAGACAGAGTAGACAGATTAGACAGACAGACATATTAAACAGACACACAGATTAGAGAGGCACACAGTTGATACAGATTAGACAGACAGATAGATTAGACAGACATACAGATTAGACATACACACCGATTAGACAGATTTCACACATACATAATAGAAAGACAGACAGATTAAACAGATTAGACAGACACACAGATGAGACAGATTAGACAGACATATAAACAGATTAGATTGGACAGAAAGATTAGACAGATAAGACAGACAGACAGATTACAGAGATTTGACAGACAGACAGATTAGACAGACAGATTAGAAAGACGACAAATTAGACAAACAAAAAGATTATACAGATTAGTAAAGACAGACAGATTAGACAATCAGACAGATTAGACACACAGAAAGATTAGACAGACAGACAGACAAACAGATTAGACAGATAAGACAAATAGATTAGACAGACAGGCAGACAGCCAAAAGACTTAGAGACAGATAGATTAGACAAACAGACAGACAGACAGACAGACAGATAGATATCGTGCAGTACATGGTCTTACCTGTTCGGTTAGTAAGTATTATTCATTACTGTTATTTACAAATATAAAAAACAAAAATGTACTAAACATTTTCTCTTTATGTATAATGATAACTACAGATAATATGTGTTTAAACCTCAGCGTCTTTCAGAAATGGATGGGTGTAGCTCGTAGCACCCTTGAGGAACATACATACATACATACATACATACATACATACATCCTATTGTACAAAAGTAAGCAAATAATGTATTAGAAATACTTTGTTTTAACCTTCAATGTCACAATATCCTGACCCCTTGCGTCTGTCAGACACATCCTTTGTGACCTCTACTGTTTAACTTTCATCCCTTTGCGCTATCGGTCACAGGATGAGTATAGGGTGCACATTAAACTACCTGCTGCATGTGGCAAAATTCAAAAGCGGATCCCCGCCATTTTGACCACACACAACACTACACAACACCACACACAACACCACACACCACACCCCACACCACACACACACACAGATAGATGATCAGTACGGATGAGCCTCGACCTGAGCCCTGACAGAACATTACCGTTGCGCTATTCGTCAGGCCGCGATGAGGAAGTATATGAGATTGATTTTGGAAGTTATATTTATGTTTCATATAACATATTTATGGTTTATTCACCTTTCTATTGATTTTTACCTAATAAAAATAATAAATAATAATAATAAACGGTTTATTGAAAAAATTCTGCAGCCCGAAGGCTGAAAATATTCATTGGACATAAATGACTTATTACATACAATGGTGGTTTAACAAAAGCCTTCATTAGAGAAAGGTAAAGGAACATACGGTGAACATACAGATTAATGTAGGTGTTGAACAGCAAACTCGTAGTGTAGTAACTCCCTCCCAGATGGTGTTAGGAGGAACTCACGTGGTGTAGTAGTTCCCTAGATGGTGTTATGAGGGACCTGGCGTGGTGTAGTAATTCCCTCGCAGATGGTGTTATGAGGGGCCTCACGTGGTGTAGTAATTCCCTCACAGATGGTGTTATGAGGGACCTCACGTGGTGTAGTAATTACCTCACAGATGGTGTTATGAGGGACCTCACGTGGTGTAGTAATTACCTCACAGATGGTGTTATGAGGGGCCTCACGTGGTGTAGTAACTCCCTCACAGATGGTGTTATGAGGGGCATCACGTGGTGTAGTAATTCCCTCACAGATGGTGTAATGAGGGGCCTGACGTGGTGTAGTAATTCCCTCACAGATGGTGTGATGAGGGCCTTGACGTGGTGTAGTAATTCCCTCACAGATGGTGTTATATGAATGAGGTTTGGTCTTAGGCCTTCCTATCGTAGACGGATTAACACATCGGTGGTTGTTGTTGGGTCTCACGGGCCGTTATCACTGGGTACCTGGGACCTCACTGTGTGAAGGTTAACTTGGGTACGATTGTTACTGTTGAGTTGTTCTCACTGACTTACGCACTGTTCACCACTGTTCACCTCTGTTTAACACTGGTTCCGTTCCTTTCCTAAATGAAATTGTAACTTCTGGCGAGAACTTGTTGATATTCCGGTGGGGAGGAGGGTTCAGGGGAGGGGGTTGGTATGGGCTAACTTAACAGTTGACCTGGCTGCTCCGAAAGGAGCGCCAGGTACGTCTTGACCCTTCGGTGGTCAAGGATGTGTGTGTGTGTGTGTGTGTGTGTGTGTGTGTGTGTTATAATACATATAGTCTGCCATAATTGGTAGGGGGTATGGCGTAATCAATGGTAATCACAGGTACAACTTTTAATATAAATATGTCAATTTTTGCTGCTGTTATGTTGCTCACAAGTATGGGTCTCACATTATAATCTTATATAATTATTTATTTATTTATACTTCAACACACAAACGCTGACGGACGGACGGACGATAGACAGATTTGACAGACGACAAACTAGACAAATTAAACAGACAGACAGACAGATTAGACAGAATAGACAAAGACAGAGTAGACAGATTAGACAGACAGACATATTAAACAGACACACAGATTAGAGAGGCACACAGTTGATACAGATTAGACAGACATACAGATTAGACATACACACCGATTAGACAGATTTCACACATACATAATAGAAAGACAGACAGATTAAACAGATTAGACAGACACACAGATGAGACAGATTAGACAGACATATAAACAGATTAGATTGGACAGAAAGATTAGACAGATAAGACAGACAGACAGATTACAGAGATTTGACAGACAGACAGATTAGACAGACAGATTAGAAAGACGACAAATTAGACAAACAAAAAGATTACACAGATTAGTAAAGACAGACAGATTAGACAATCAGACAGATTAGACACACAGAAAGATTAGACAGACAGACAGACAAACAGATTAGACAGATAAGACAAATAGATTTGACAGACAGGCAGACAGCCAAAAGACATAGAGACAGATAGATTAGACAAACAGACAGACAGACAGACAGACAGATAGATATCGTGCAGTACATGGTCTTACCTGTTCAGTTAGTAAGTATTATTCATTACTGTTATTTACAAATATAAAAAACAAAAATATACTAAACATTTTCTCTTTATGTATAATGATAACTACAGATAATATGTGTTTAAACCTCAGCGTCTTTCAGAAATGGATGGGTGTAGCTCGTAGCACCCTTGAGGAACATACATACATACATACATGCATACATACATACATACATACATACTGTACATACATACATACATACATCCTATTGTACAAAACTAAGCAAATAATGTATTAGAAATACTTTGTTTTAACCTTCAATGTCACAATATCCTGACCCCTAGCGTCTGTCAGACACATCCTTTGTGACCTCTACTGTTTAACTTTCATCCTTTTGCGCTATCGGTCACAGGATGAGTATAGGGTGCACATTAAACTACCTGCTGCATGTGGCAAAATTCAAAAGCGGATCCCCGCCATTTTGACCACACACAACACTACACAACACCACACACAACATCCACACACCACACCACACACACAGATAGATGATCAGTAAGGATGAGCCTCGACCTGAGCCCTGACAGAACATTACATTTGCGCTATTCGTCAGGCCGCGATGAGGAAGTATATGAGATTGATTTTGGAAGTTATATTTATGTTTCATATAACATATTTATGGTTTCTTCACCTTTCTATTGATCTTTACCTAATAAAAATAATAAATAATAATAATAAACGGTTTATTGAAAAAATTCTGCAGCCCGAAGGCTGAAAATATTCATTGGACATAAATGACTTATTACATACAATGGTGGTTTAACAAAAGCCTTCATTAAAGAAAGGTAAAGGAACATACGGTGAACATACAGATTAATGTAGGTGTTGAACAGCAAACTCGTAGTGTAGTAACTCCCTCCCAGATGGTGTTAGGAGGAACTCACGTGGTGTAGTAGTTCCCTAGGATGGTGTTATGAGGGACCTGGCGTGGTGTAGTAATTCCCTCGTAGATGGTGTTATGAGGGGCCTCACGTTGTGTAGTAATTCCCTCACAGATGGTGTTATGAGGGACCTCACGTGGTGTAGTAATTACCTCACAGATGGTGTTATGAGGGACCTCACGTGGTGTAGTAATTACCTCACAGATGGTGTAAGAGGGGCCTCACGTGGTGTAGTAACTCCCTCACAGATGGTGTTATGAGGGGCATCACGTGGTGTAGTAATTCCCTCACAGATGGTGTTATGAGGGGCCTGACGTGGTGTAGTAATTCCCTCACAGATGGTGTGATGAGGGACTTGACGTGGTGTAGTAATTCCCTCACATATGGTGTTATATGAGTGAGGTTTGGTCTTAGGCCTTCCTATCGTAGACGGATTAACACATCGGTGGTTGTTGTTGGGTCTCACGGGCCGTTATCACTGGGTACCTGGGACCTCACTTTGTGAAGGTTAACTTGGGTACGACTGTTACTGTTGAGTTGTTCTCACTGACTTACGCACTGTTCACCAGTGTTCACCTCTGTTTAACACTGGTTCCGTTCCTTTCCTAAATGAAATTGTACCTTCTGGCGAGAACTTGTTGATATTCCGGTGGGGAGGAGGGTTCAGGGGAGGGGGTTGGTATGGGCTAACTTAACAGTTGACCTGGCTGCTCCGAGAGGAGCGCCAGGTACGTCTTGACCCTTCGGTGGTCAAGGATGTGTGTGTGTGTGTGTGTGTGTGTGTGTGTGTGTGTGTGTGTGTGTGTGTGTGTTTGTGTGTGTGTGTTATAATACATATAGTCTGCCATAATTGGTAGGGGGTATGGCGTAATCAATGGTAATCACAGGTACAACTTTTAATATAAATTTGTCAATTTTTGCTGCTGTTATGTTGCTCACAAGTATGGGTCTCACATTATAATCTTATAAAATTATTTATTTATTTATACTTCAACACACAAACGCTGACGGACGGACGGACGATAGACAGATTTGACAGACGACAGACTAGACAAATTAAACAGACAGACAGACAGATTAGACAGAATAGACAAAGACAGAGTAGACAGATTAGACAGACAGACATATTAAACAGACACACAGATTAGAGAGGCACACAGTTGATACAGATTAGACAGACAGATAGATTAGACAGACATACAGATTAGACATACACACCGATTAGACAGATTTCACACATACATAATAGAAAGACAGACAGATTAAACAGATTAGACAGACACACAGATGAGACAGATTAGACAGACATATAAACAGATTAGATTGGACAGAAAGATTAGACAGATAAGACAGACAGACAGATTACAGAGATTTGACAGACAGACAGATTAGACAGACAGATTAGAAAGACGACAAATTAGACAAACAAAAAGATTATACAGATTAGTAAAGACAGACAGATTAGACAATCAGACAGATTAGACACACAGAAAGATTAGACAGACAGACAGATAAACAGGTTAGACAGATAAGACAAATAGATTTGACAGACAGGCAGACAGCCAAAAGACTTAGAGACAGATAGATTAGACAAACAGACAGACAGACAGATAGATATCGTGCAGTACATGGTCCTACCTGTTCAGTTAGTAAGTATTATTCATTACTGTTATTTACAAATATAAAAAACAAAAATGTACTAAACATTTTCTCTTTATATATAATGATAACTACAGATAATATGTGTTTAAACCTCAGCGTCTTTCAGAAATGGATGGGTGTAGCTCGTAGCACCCTTGAGGAACATACATACATACATACATGCATACACACATACATACATACATACATACTGTACATACATACATACACACATATATCCTATTGTACAAAACTAAGCAAATAATGTATTAGAAATACTTTGTTTTAACCTTCAATGTCACAATATCCTGACCCCTAGCGTCTGTCAGACACATCCTTTGTGACCTCTACTGTTTAACTTTCATCCTTTTGCGCTATCGGTCACAGGATGAGTATAGGGTGCACATTAAACTACCTGCTGCATGTGGCAAAATTCAAAAGCGGATCCCCGCCATTTTGACCACACACAACACTACACAACACCACACACAGCACCACACAACACCACACACACACAGATAGATGATCAGTACGGATGAGCCTCGACCTGAGCCCTGACAGAACATTAACGTTGCACTATTCGTCAGGCCGCGATGAGGAAGTATATGAGATTGATTTTGGAAGTTATATTTATGTTCCATATAACATATTTATGGTTAATTCATCCGTTATTTAGTGCTGTATTTATATGTGTATAAGAATATAGGTGGTATAGAGTGTAGGGAAGATCAAGTTCAATATGCACAGTTGAACATAATTCTTCCGAAAATATACAGAATCAACTATTATAGCGAACTGTGGCGACTATTATGTGAATTTCTGTACGTGACGGCATTAATTACATCCTTGAAGAAATAAGTCATTTTTACCACCAACATCGCCCATAAAACAACTAAAATAAAGTTATTAAATGGTAATACAATATAAATCATTATTTTCACACGTCAAGTATTTGTTTCACTTGATATCTGAAAATTTCTTCCATTTAGAACATTAACTGTCAACATTGGTACGATCAGTTATGGCTCAAATCATATTCTAAATACAACTCTAAAGTTACGTCCTCAGCTGTGGTTCAGAACAGGAGGAGGCAAGTGTCGTATCCTGTCGGTCGGGCTCAATACTCACGTTGTTTACAGTTTAGATCTTATATTCTGCCACTGTGTTTGACTCTTTCACTCGTGATCGTCACAGTTGCTGAAGGAAGAATCAAAATAATATAAACCTGGATAATTAGGTCGTTCTAGGGTCGGTATTCATAAGTTAAAAACACATATTTCTTTCACTGGCCAATGTACTTTTAATACTACTACAAAGGTTACACTGATTAACTAGAGATAATTTTTCTGTCATTCTTCTACCAGGAAGCGCCTCACCCACCTGTGTGTCTGACATATAAAGAGACACGAAGCTCAGGTGTTAATCTGATATCACAAATGTTCTGCAGTTTCCAAACATTATCGGCCATTTCATCTGCGAAACTAAAATTCTGTACTTTTGTGTATTTCGTTGTAGTGATCTCGACTGTCAGTTTTTTTACCACAACCTCTTCAGATAATTGCCAAACAATATGTTCGAGTGGCCTTCATGGGTGAGTCTGAGTGAGCTCCATCCTAAAGATGTGAAAATATAAGAATGTGATTGATATAGTATATGGAGACTATTAATATTTTATATGATACTGAAGCTTTGTTGATGATACAGTGTTACAGATCTATCCGGTAATTATCATGGTGGCGAGGCACGAGATTGGATTCCTGGGTTGGTAACTTCATGAACTACACAGTGGCACCACAGCGAAGCTAGACCTACACGGGGCAACAGCCAAACACCCACACACACACACACACTACTACTACTATACGAGTACACACACATACTACTACCACTACTAATACTAATACTACTAATAAAATAATAATGGAAGCACCTCGAAATCGAGGATGGCCGGCCCAAGGGCCACCTAGGCGTGAATTTGTATAAGAACATAAGAATGGAGGAAACTGCAGCGGGCCTATTGGCCCATACTGGGCAGTCTCATTTACACCCAACCCCTATTGCTCACATATCCATCCAACCTATGTTTGAAGCTATCCAGCGTATTCGAGTTAATGATGATATTTGGTAACTTGTTCCACTCGTCCACCACTCTATTTCCAAACCAATGTTTACCTATCTCGCGCCTAAATCTAAATTTGTCTAATTTAAAACCATTGTTACGAGTTCGCTCCTGGTTGGATAGTTTGAGTATCTTTGTAATGTCCCCTTTGTTTAGCCCTGACATCCAATTATACATCTCTATCATATCGCCCCTCACTCTACGTCTCTCGAGGGAGTGCAAATTAAGATGCTTTAACCTGTCTCTGCACTCAAGATCCTAATGGCCGGGATTAGTCTGTTATTCTCCTCTGAATTTAAGGTGTAGAAGCTGTCGCCAACACAACACCCACACCCTAAGTTAACGAGCTGCATGACCCAGTCTCAAGGAAAAGTCCGAGAAGACCGGACAACTCGCCAACTGCACTGGCTAACCATTACCCCGGAATACGATCCGGAAATCGATTAACATCCAGGTTCCCAATTACTGCTGGGTAGACAGAGGCAAATGGCGTAAAGAAACTTGCCACTACTACCACAAACACACACACACACACACACACACACACACACACACACACACACAGTCACCTCGTGTCTCTCGGTATCTTTGGTGAGGATTAAATTTAACACAGAGACGCCGTGAGTTGGCTGATTAACGATGTGTCTTAGCCCTGAACTATTACACACGTAACCGGAGATGAGATGAGTAAAGTCTGTCGAGATGATGGTCTGAGAGGCTCTCTGACGCTTGATTCATAACGCTTGTAATTACGAAAGTCGATTTGGTTTAGTAGAGATTGCGGTGTGTGTGTGTGTGTGTGTGTGTGTGTGTGTGTGTGTGTGTGTGTGTGTGTGTGTGTGTGAAAAAACATAACCTAGAGACATTCCGATGATACTACTTATACACTGTACTCTACGTGTCTTTATGTATGAGAGATTATCTATTTGTGAGAGCATGTATTGCATATATCCATTTTCACTATAATTATTTTGGGTTACTCTTTTTATATGATTACTTGCATTTACCCGAGTACAAACTTTTGCATTAAGGTGACTGTATGCAGCTTGTTTCACCATAGAGATAAATACATTTTGCAGCCAAGTCAAACATTATTATCTGAAGAGGCTTTGTAAAATCTCTTGAACATTATGTATTAAATAATTCACTCGTCCAATAATTAACGACATTGATCATATGACGAGGACACCAAACTGTAGTCTGCGGTCCTTAACGAACAGGTACAGTACAGTCAACCAAATAAATTCGCAGACCCAACAAGTATAGGGTTGGCCCGGTAAGGCAATCGATCTGGTAACAATGTAAAGGTAAAGGGAGACGAGGAGTGGTAGGAGGAGGTAGGGAGGCCTCGTTTGAGTGATAGGTACGGGTTTATCGTGTGTTTGGAAGCGAGGTTTTTATACACCGTTACCAGATTTTTGCCCAACCCTATAATTGGTAAGTCTCTGTACCGACTGTACCTGGTCTAGTACTGATGAGACGCAACATCCTTCTGTTGTGTGAAACAGTGAATGTGGATCCCATGGTCCTGATGGTTCGTTAGGGAAAGTTTGGATACAGTACACTGTATATTAAGCCTTCGGTACACAAGGGAGGCAGTGTGGGAAGCACTGCACCTGATGGCCTTCATTTCCCCAATTGTTAAGTTTGGTCACCTAATTTTGTTATTGCTAGACTCGGCTTGACGGAACGTCATCGAAGGTCCTCAGAATATTTTCCTAAGAGTAATTTTGATATTGAAGGACAATTTTATAATATATGAGTAAGGGATAATTAATAAGCAACAGAAATGCTCTTTTTGGGGGAGATGTGTTGAGAATCCTTACAAGCTTTTATGCCATGCAAAATATATTTTTATTAATCTTTTATCAACTTAGCATTTCTTTTGAAATTGGCTATCCCTCAGAGAACACGAGTAAAGAAGGAAGAAACCGAAAAAAAATCCTCTTTTGAACGACGAAGAAAGTGAGGAACTCCTCCAAGAAAGTCTGGTAAAGACAAATAACCTTAAGCCTTTCACCTCTCGGGAAACTATTTTCGGACCACATAAATCTTACATGTGACACAAAAGAAAGATTAATTTTACACTGGTAGGGAATTACGACCCACTACTGCATGGTAATAATTCGCCTGTACTCGTACCTGTTTGTCCTCAGGTGCTTGAAGCTTGATCCTCCTCCGGTTTCTAAAGAGGCAAGATTTTTGTTTTGTTTTTTTTGGCCGGGGGGAGTGGGGGGATACGACACTTGAAATAAATTTACCATATTATCGTCATCGTCGATAATTTAAGTAGAAAATTTTAGAACAATATTTCGTTCTAAAAAACCAGTTTATCATTAACGAGACTATGTTGTTTCCTCACTTAATGTACTTTACATTGAGTTACATAAATCTTCCATAATTTTTTATTATTATTGATGGACAAATGTAATTGCTAACCTTGTTATGCGCAGTAATAACATTATAACTTTATACTTTGTATTTGTTTTTTTTAATTTTGAAGACATTTTATATGAAAAAAAATCATCGAGAAATAGTTACATTGAAAATTACTGTTCTTGTTTTTTTCTTTTTGTAAACCTACGTTTTCAAATCAGAATCTTTAAAATTGTTGTTGTGTAATACTTGAACCACAAGAATAAATCTAATACAACAAATACTGAACATTCCATAAATGTACAAGAATAAAGTAAAAAAGCTTACTCCTTTTGCTAGCATAATGGCATTGATAAAGAGCTAAACTTAAAAGTTCTTCCAATGCCAAGATCCCCTGTAAACCGTAATGAAGTTCTCTATACATTTCTAATATATTGACAAGTACCAATTTAATGGGGGAGTTGTCAAAAAAGACCGTTTAGACTGAAAAGAGACACGCACAGTATTTCTGCACCTTCTTATCTTAACTTCAAGATTTGTAACTCAAACAATGTGTTATAACTCCCATATAAGGGGCCATTAAGGCTCGCAAGATCTTTCAGTATAATCCTTAAATAAAATATTTCCTGAGAACCGTTTTAACGATAGAACGATCTTATAATTTCCATGAAGCCTTTTATGAACATACTCCCACTAGCCGGTGTAGAACATTCAAGACGCAGTTACCGTCCTCCACAATAAAAGTAATGGTGTCTGACGTCCACAAAACGCGCCTGAATATTTTGTCTTTCTTTTGAAGTATATTTTTTTTCCTAAAACACTTAGCATCTCATACCTAGGAGCTTATACGTTATGGCAGCAGTAATATCCAGCAGTACTGTAGATATAACACACACACACACACACACTATAATTTATTGTGACCGAGATTTACCAGAATTCAGTGGGTCTTGTAACTAGTACGTGTAGGAGCCGTGATCACCAGAGGCGCCTAACTTTTGATACCACCTTTTACAACTTGTAGTCAGCTACGCCAGCAACTTTGATCCCTGTCACCGATTCTTGTAACACCAACTTGGCCCCGTGTACGTCGCTGTACTTGAACCAATACAAACTAACCGTATTATTTTCACTAAATATTATCTTGATATGTTTCTCTTCCCTTTTATGGATTTTCAGTTTGTTTCACTCTATATTGAACTTTCTCTTCCCGTGTCTCTTAATCTCTTTTTCTCTCTACCTATTTCCGTCTCTCCCCTCCCGTCACCTGTGGGGTTTCAAGGCCTTGATAGGATGGGCCGCAGTTGACGCTGTGTACACACTGAAGAGCAAACACCAGGGAAGTACTATTATTTCTCTTGTAAAGTAAAGTTCAAATTGGATAGTTACTGTTGACTAAAGATACAGAGAAAGATTGCTAGATGGATAGGTAGGTTGAGAGAGAGAGAGAGAGAGAGACCATCCAGAATCGTTTGTGAAAGAACGTTAAGTGCAAAGTACGATCTCCAACAGCCCACACACACTAACAATAAAGGAACAGAGTAGAATGGAGGACAATGACGGAGAGTTGAATTCATTATCAAAGGAAACGTCGTGATGAGAGCTTAGCATTATTCTGCAGGTCACACTATCTTGGAGGAAGTGTGAACCAGTAGTAGGAGGAGGGAGAGGAGGAGGATAGAAACCCATAAAAACAAATATATTTAGGTGAAGTAAAGGAAAGTTGTGTGAACTCTTTAATATTGCACTGGTTGGCTTACACGGGCCTGGGGGCACTTATGATAACACCTCGTCCCTCCCTCCTCCTCCCACCTCCTGTCAACAACAACAACAAAAAAGAAAATAGATCAAAAGAACAAAAGCTGAAGGTAAACTGGAGAGGATAAGTGTGAAGTAGAACAGAATATTTGCTGCACACAGGAAACAGTAAGCACGACCCCTCCCCCGCCGTGACAACCTCCTCCCCCAACCGATATAAAAATAGTCCAAAGAACAGAATCTGAAGAGGAAATGGAAGAGGGTAAGTCGAAGACCAACATAATATTGACTAAGAGTCAGGAAGCTGGGGACAAGAGCACCTCACACGACCCAGAAATAAGAAAGTTCTACAAGGAAAGAGTCTTTAGCTGAGGTGTAGGAAGATAACGTGAAACATAACAAGACACCGGATGATAAGAGAGGAAGCTGAGGGCACGAGCACCTCCCACACTCCTCCTGTGTGGATGTTATCTGCCAAGGAGAAGCTGCCGCGGGCAATGGACTCTCGGCCACGAGGAGACAGAAAAGTGATAAGAAAAAAAACATATCCTAATGTTAGGGTGGAAATAGAAAAAAAAACATAATTTTTGCAATGATTATTATTTTAGAATATAGACAAATTACCTGGAAGTGTTAGCCAATCATCTTGAAACATGAACCAATCCCTGTACCTTGAAAGTGGACCAATTTCTTTGAAATGTACACCAATTATAATACCTTGAAATGTGGATCAATCACCTAGAAATATGAATCATTCACCATGAAATATGAACCAATTACCTTGAAAATGAACCAATTACCTTGAAAATGAACCAATTACCTTGAAAGATGGACAAATCACTTTTAATAGTGGACCATTCAAATTGAAATATGATGACTCGGCACCTCAGTGAAATACACCTTCTTTTCCGATTTAGACAACGTTCGAATTGTCGGGGACGCAGGTCAAACACTGATGAAAAAAATAATTCTGACTGGAATTTAGTACAAACGTCCCTGGTGACAGGTCATGGCAGGAAGGTTAAAAATTTTGGATTTTCCTTTTTTATTTTTTTTATTTTACTGGACTCCAAGTTCAAAACCCAACAATATTTATGTGTTTTGTCGTGTGTTTTCCTTTCTGTGTATTTAACTAATCCAGATACTGTATTGTAAATAATTCTTTGTAATAACCTTAACTATACTTTTAGAAACTGATATCGAATTATATGGTATTTTGATAATATAAAAAAGTTTACAAAATTGGTCAAAATAGGGATTTTTTTCCCAGGCATTTGTAATTCATTGGTATTATTATCATTACAATTATCTATCTTACTTTGAGTAGTCTAGATGTCAGCTTCCCTAGACATCATGTGATACACCTCGTGGACATCTCACCTGTCTGAAATTTCAATATATATTGTGAGTGGAATGACGGAGACGTTAAAAAAAAATAAGGTCTATAATATTATCAGTGTTAAAGTTTATTGATAATTTATCATTGTACAGTAGAGAACAGTGCAACCTATTACAATCGCCATTTCACTCAACTCTCTTATTATTCCGTGACACTTGAGAAGTTAAAATAGAAATTAATTATCTTGATCACGATAACATGAAATCACATCTTCAGTGCTCTGCCAGGGCCGACCTCGGTACCCCTTGCACTTGGGGCAGTCCTCACCCTTTTGTGTATTAGTATCTAGAAACCAAAGATTCGACTTAATTATGTTTATTCCTGTAAAGAATAGGAACATGGGCGTGTATTTTCTGTAAACAATATATACCCGCTCCCCCGAGGCGGTGGCTAAATACTGTGAGAGTTTGAACCTTCTTCTGCTCCAAGTTTCTTTCGCTCAAAGGTGAGTGACGCAAATCCTGGTTAAATATTTCATAGCACTAAGCAACCTCCAGCTCTCTCGGAACAAGTGAGGAGTATTAACTATTTACATATTGGTTCTCGGTAGTGATCGGGGGCGTAGTGAGGAGAGAAAGAGGTCACGTACGACAACCTGGAACTATACACAGCTTTGAGTCGACGAGCTTGATGATGTCGGTCGCTGATCTCATCAGGATTGAAAATAGAACTGATGTTAAAAGTTCCATGGTGTTGGTGACAGGAGTAAAGTGGACATAATCAAAGCGTTTTCCCGGTCTGTTTCCCTCCTACTTTCGTTCGACGTCCGTGATTATATATAAAAAATGCAGTATTTTCCCAAGAAAAGATCTCGCACTACTCTCTGCATAAATAAGACGAAGTTCAGTGAGGTCATTCTTATGAAAATAAGAGGAAAAGGTATTTAGCACAAACCAGTAGTCATATAGTTATTCTCTTTAAAGTTAAGACTTAAGTCATGCATTGTTATAGTGAAATAACGACTTCCATTTTCTTATATAGATTAAGTTATGTAAGGTTAGGTTAGGTCAAGTGACATGGACATAAGTATGCGACAGAATAAGAAGTGAAATTTTCATAATAGGAGTGTGTCATTCTGAGGTTAAGGACAGGAGTGTTATAGTACCAAAATGTATGAACACCTCAAGATACTACTCAATAACCTCTCGCTCATAGCAGGACTAAATGTCAAATTGTCTGACTTCAAATGTGTAGGTAAGTATTGTGACAACTTGCCAGCCTCCCTAAACCCATTTTATAAAGGGTATATTATAATTCTCTAAACCCTATATCAAGTTAAAAAAACCCTGTGAAAATAACTCGGCACTGATCTTCCTCATATTAGCGTTTGTATGTTGCTTATCCTCCTCCACCGCCCAGTGACACACACGTCTTTCAGTTATGCCGTGGATGCTGTAACAATCAGTACCACAAACACTATAGGTGGTATCACCAGACACAGCCGAGTATGACATGGCGCGAGACATGGGCGCGAACTGACGATATTACGTTTCGACTTTGCAATAGTCATTTTCCACAAAGAAGGGTCAAGACTTCTCTCTGGCAAAGTCATTATCACTCTTAAATTATTCCTTGTTTACCCAAAAATAGTTGCAAAAACAATGAACTAGATCCCGCCTTCCCGTAGCGGGCTTAGCGCCTCTCACCGTTGTTTTGATTGGCTGTAAAAAAAAGAAAAAGAAAAGAGTGTAACCCGACACCCATTGGCTTCCTCGGCATATTCGAAACTGGGGGTGTTTTAAACATCTTCAGGTATGTCTTTCTTTCCCCCCTTTAAATTCTAATGAAGATAACTACTTCAGCTGTAGAAACTTTAGAAACTTAAGTTATTCTCTTTGATAACAACGTAAATAAAGGTTAGATTTGGTTTATCAGCGAGTTTGACTTTCCAGGGGAAATTGTTTTTTTTTCCAACTTGATAGATGCTGAGGATGGAATAACATTAAATCGAACTGCCGTAGAAATAGCCATGTTGACCCTAAAAGTAACTGGTAAAATGCAACTGTTTATCACATTTTTTTTTTTTTGCACGTAGTGAAATATGAGTAACACTTGGAAATTATGTAAGCTTAGGGACGCTCCTGCCCAGATGATAGAGGCGCTATGGGCGTTGATATTATGTTTCTTTTGTCATTCGTTAGTGGTTATCATATTTCTTTTAATGTTCCCTCTTCTCCTTCTTCTGCATCCTCTCGTGTGACATCAATTTAATTAGATACTCAAGTAAGGTATTAAGAGGACGCCATTCCCTAAGTTGCTCTCTTAGACTCGTGGTATCTGTGCGGTGATGATTTTGTAGATGAATTGGTTGAATAATCTTACACTTACTCTAACTAATTATTTTCCAAAGCTTTCTCACTCTGGTTTCATTTTTTATCACTTAGACTTTTTGAGTTTTAGCTAACGAGGGAGCTTAGAAATATCTGTTAAATCTGTTTATAATTGTCTTTGGGCAAGCGAGGCAGAAGTTGGGAACAGTGAGAAGGGTTGTATCATTACTTGGTGGTAACCCGGGCGGCAAGGGTGCAGAAGGCTTCATTGATTTTATTGAAGAGGTCTGTGAATTTACCAGGTGTCTGTGTGCAGGTGGTCTCTGGTGTGTGTGTGTGTGTGTACGTGCGCGTGTGTGCGTGCGTGCGTGCGTGTAGATAAAAATCAACGCAACCTTCGGAGTCTCTGTGTGTTTGTCCTCGAAAAACGAAAGAAAACACAGCATCTTGCCGTTTTATTTATTCTAAGTGAGTTGGGATTTAAACTATTCATCTTTATCTTTGGGGAGTTGGGCTTGCCGAAAAAAGCGACACTCCTCAAAACAAACAGTAATTGATCTTTGTCACTCACAGCACGACAGCCTACCGTACTACTTCCACTACTAAAACCTACCAGTCACTTTGTAAAGGAAATGATGGCGAGAATACAAAGTTGGAGGAGAGGGGGGGAGCCGTGAGTCGAGAGGGCTTTATAACGGGGGCCGCCTCACTCGCCCTCCTCACTCGCCCTCCTCACTCACCTTCATTGGTTGATCTGGTACACACAAAGACCAGAGCGCTCAATACACATCCTCCGCTCCTATCACAGACAGCACAATTAGACACGGCCACCAAACACTGCTTCACACAGCGGACGAACCACACAATTGACTAGAACCATTCACCAATTGTCACGGAAGCACAGCTGGACTCTGATTGCCTCCCTTATCTCACTTTACGATGCTGTAGTACAAACATTCATATCTGTTGATCCCACAAACTCACTGCCATCATCTACACATAAACCCACATCTTACTCCTATATTTTGTTTTCATCTATCTCTATCTTAATTAATATCTTTCTTAATGGTCACTATTAACAGGCATCGATCTTCTTATTAATCCCTTTTTTACTGCCCATTAATTTTGCTACAAAACCCTAATCACATAAACATCACCTTTATCGAGTAAACTATTATCTATTTTTGTAACATTTTACTATCCCTGAATACATGGAAGCAAGAAGGAGAGTAGAGAAAAATAATTAAAATACGAAAGATTCACCAGATATTTATGTTAATAAAACGAATCGGAGACTTCCAATTACTATTCATCACTGTTATTAATATTCACTCCTGTCGTATTTTCTAAGCCTTAACAACTCCATTACTGACATAAGTTCATCATCCATGCCATTAAGAACTTCTCCCCCCTCCGTATGTCTTGTCTTAAATCCTTTTCACCAATAATCATTCGCCAACACCCTGCCAAACCATACCACCCCGGTGTATGTTTAGGCTTGTCGTTTAGTTATTCCTTCACCTCACGTATCTCCCCCACGTCGAAACACCTATCTTAATAATTATAGTAAAACCTAAAAACCTGTGTGTCATTCATTCCCAATACTTCTCACTTATGACTTATCTATGTCTTGGTAACTTATGACATCACTCCCATAAAGACTGGCTGAGATAATCCCTCCCTTGATTTTGACCACTTCTGTCATCTACATTTAATTTATTTTCTTTCAGTAAGACTCACACAGTTCTGATATTTCTTCTCCTTCGTATCTACTTTCTGTTCACACTGTTTTCACCTTAATAAAAAAATTACACCTTCTACCCCCTGATCCTTTAAATAAACAGTATACTAAATTTGCCTCTCTGATTCATGTGCCAAAAATTTGTCCTTGCGTATATTTTCTCTCATAACGCAAATTACTGAATCACACTGCACTTTTTTTGTAACTCGACGCGTTCCACAATTGACTGTAAGTTACTCATGGTTTTGTATCATCATCCAGCGGTTACAGTACACAGGTTTAGGTTCTCGAGTAAATGGAATACGAGAAGCTTGTTGGAGAATAAGGTAGGTACATGGAGTGTATCTGCTCTCTGTAGGATGTTTCACTGATGGAGTGCAGTATGTGGCAGTGGAGTGCAGTAGTGGCAGTGGAGTGCAGTATGTGGCAGTGGAGTGGAGTATGTGGCAGTGGAGTGACGTATGTGGTAGAAGTCGTCTTTAGTGTGTCGTCAGCAAATAAAAGATATATAATTAATGGTTACTAAAATGAAAAAAAAAGCAAATTTATTAACAAGAATTGTGATCCTATTCCACAGTGTAGCATAGTCTTACAAAAATACTGGAACTCTGCATCAGTCTTCATCATCAAACTTAAACAATCTACGAAAAATCAATCTAGATTAAATTTTGTCATTACAGATCCAGAAAAAATAATAAAACACAAAGGTAACAATACATGTTGGTCGTAGCAGCCATTTGTATGATTCTGTGAGGTAGAAAATAGGATGTGGAGGGTTTGTCAGGAAGGAGAAGTGTTTGGCTAAATCTATTACTTGGGGTGAGGCACGACTGTTACATGACCAATGCAGTCTGTGTGCACTATACTCTGCTTCAGGGAGGATGGGAACTGGAATAATGATAATATTAATATAGAGTGGGCAGAGAACAGTATGTGAAGCAGACCCCACCCAGTGAGAGGAACAAGAGGGAAGAATAAAGTGATATTGTTGGGGTGAACTGAACACAATCATACATACATTTTTAGCATGAAGATTTTTTTTATATAAGTACAGTACGTGTATTTCTTCGTGTAATATATTTTTGTATTTGCACAATAAGTTTTCATCTAATTAATTCATATTTAAATAAGAAATGGGTAATTAACCTAAACGAAATGCAAATTCACTTCTACAAATTAACAGCATGATCTTCCCGCAAAAAAATAGCGCAATAACTCTGTTCATTTCATGATTCATTGACATCATTCACAGTTAAGGAGGGCAAAAATGTTTGACCTTGATCGTAGACTGTTTTTATCGTTAGGCAGCGAGGAAGATTTTTCTTGGTTATAACGAAACATGTCGATTGAATCTAAATTTTCTGTATCAGATCTGGCCTTTGCCTGAATACAGTCGTTTTATCATTTTCCACTTCAGTCGCGATTCGCAACACTCAAATAAAAATAAACTTGTCTCTGATTTTTGCTCTGGATTTAGGAGAACAATTATAAAATGATTATTTCACCAACAGAGGCAATATGAGGAGTGATGTATGTAATAGAATTTTTATGTGCACATGAATAAGTTTTCTTGTACTTGTGTGTGCTTTTGTATAAATGTATCCATTTTGGCTTTTGCAATTGCATGAATGTGTGTGTGATTTTACATCTTTGCAATAGTATATTCCGACCATAACCTCACTATGCGGACTTGAGGACACCATTCCACCACTGGCTTACAGAGAATAACGAGATGGTGACTGCTCGTTGATGTCGTGTCAGCTTATCTACGGCAGGTAATGGAAAATCTACTCATTACCAACACCCACTACAAGCTCTGGGAAAGGTCTTATTAGTGCTGTATATCCTCGAGCACTACATTACATACCGTGGTGTTAATCAATCTTCAGGCTAGCTGGAGGAGGAAAGAATAAGTGAAGTGAGAAGACAAAGGATGAAGAGACTGGAAAAATAATAAAATGGGATAAAAACACTAAAAAATGAAACACCGATAGAGACGTGGAAAGGAAGTAATGTGGCAGAAGTAGGTATAAGACAGAAAACGAATAAAAAATAAAAATATCTCCAGAGCCAAAGGGGAACCTAAAGTAAAAATAAACTTAATGAAGAAGTGTCACCTACTTGATCACGAGTGCCATTAACGTCCATTGACATTTTATAAATTACTTCTAAGGTAATTCCCAAGGAGAAAATTAAGACCAAGAAAGAAAAAAATAGAGACTTCAACCAAACGCCAACGGTGGTAATTACCTTTTCGCCCGAGGTCTACTGCCTTGAGGAAATGTACTGTACTGTACACACCTGTTCTTTTGTTATTATTTATTATTAGCGTTATTGGCTTTATTATTGTTATTACCATTATTGTATTATCAAAGTTATATCATTATTTTTATATTGGCAGCAATAGTATTATATTTGTCTTTTTTTACAATTATTATCATATTTGTGACTCGTTATTATATTATTATTATTATTATTATTATTGTTATTATTATTTAGAGAGAAAGGGGTATAGTGTTTATTATTGCTGTACACTGACAGTTATATTGACAGATATTAAGTCAAATAAGACTATAGGACTACATATAATAATATAGGGCATCAAACATTAACTAAGTATATGAGGAGCCTTAGTGTTCGGCACCCCTGAACACTCTTCCACAGACCATTAATGATAATTAAGGTATATTTACTCTCGGTTATGACTCAGTTGCCAAAAACCTAGATTGGCAGCTGAGATAATTTCATCATGTGTTTTCACGTGTGAATTTAGCTTCTTGTTTCGAAATTTGTGTGATGTTCACACATTGTATATATATATATATACAGATATATATAATATATATATATATATATATATATATATATATATATATATATATATATATATATATATGTATATATACATATATACATATATATGTGTGTGTGTGTGTGTTTGTGTATGTTTTTTTCTCATCTGGGGAAGGCCATGATCACGTTGGTGCCGGTGGTGTGGTGTGGTGTAGTGGATGATGGTGGCGACAAGACAGGCTGGAACTCGCCTCAGCTAGCGTGTTGACTCCTCCGTGACGTGAGTAGGAATATGCGTTTCATGCAAATGTGCCTCCGTTACCGCCACACTGCATGCAAAAGTCGGCCTCACACCCCACCAGCTTTTCAGATGGGATGTGCAATGTTGCTCCTCTGAGAAATAAATATCACGGAATTATATCAGACAGGCGACGTCTACCAGAGAAACGTCTTATATGGCACACCGGGGGAGGGCTGTGAGCAGTGCCAGGTAGACTTCCCTGCCTCTGATACTTTCATGAAGCTCACCTCAAAGGAACTTAGAGTCTACTACCCGTTGGCCTAATAAGCAGACATCATACTGCAAACTGAGTTAGAAACAAAGTCATGATAATTTATACCAGTTTTACTTGACTCATTCGGGTATTACCGGTGACCGACGACAAGAGGAACAATGCCAAAGGTGCTATACCGTGAAAGGTGGATCAGTGTCACCAATGATCCAGCTCCTGGCTCCTCCCCTCTGACTCCCCTATTAGAACTGCTGCCTCCTTTTTCGACGCATTTGAAGCCCGGCTGCTAGGGAGATTGAATGAGTAATGTGAAATAGTAAAATTTTTATTCTTCAAATTTTGTATTTAAATATTTCACACCTGCCACTTTAAAAGAAAAATTATTACATGTATTTTGACCATTTTCACTTGACCTTTAAGTTGTTCCTCCACGATCAATGTTGAAGCTGATTACTGTGTTAGTGGTGGTGTCAGGTGCCGGTAGTAAAAGTAGATATAATGTAGCAGCAACAGAATGTAGCAATATGCACTAATTCTGGAAAAATAATAATATTAATAATAAAAATAATAATAATAATAATAATTATAATAATAATAATAATAATAAAAATAATATCGTTTACTTATCATTTAACTCTACGTTGGATGAAGTCGTAGTAAAAATTTTGTACCAGTATCTGTAATGAAGCAACTGAAATTGGTTTACGAAATGTTGGTAACAATGATAACAACTTGAGGTCCCGTCCTCAGACACAGTGTGGTGAAGAGAGGTACCAGGCGGAAAGTTTTAAACTAAAATTCTACCTTAAAATATTATTCTTAATGTTTTTACCCGGAGCCAATAACTATGCTGTAAAAACAAAAATAGGGCAGGATTGACCTTTAAGAATTTTTAAATATTGTCACTGAAACATTAATTTTACACCATTGTAAGTTATCTGATGCACACACATAAGACAGAAGAAGAAAAAAGTCCCAGGTTTCTGGGATGGTGACATTGCTAACGACGAGACCGCCCTTGAAAGTTTATTGTACCGAAAGTCTATTTTTATCAGCCTTCGTCTTAATTATCTTCCCTTCAGCTAAACTTTGTGCGAAAAATAACATAAAACCTTCAAGTTCATAATTGCAATCTCCTTTGTTCTAGGTGGCGAAGCTTACAAGAAACTACCAAAGGAAAATATATATATATATATATATATATATATATATATATATATATATATATATATATATATATATATATATATATATATATATATATATATATAACTCATTTCATTTAAGATTTGTGTATATTAATATAAATGTAATTATACTCATAATTCTCTACTCCCATTATTCCCTCCATGTACTGTATGCAGTTTTGGGCAAATATTGATTTAATATTAGATTTTTTTCTCATGTCTTGATTACCGTCATCGATTCACAGTCACTACATACAGAAATATTTTATAGAACAGAGAAGACACTCACCCAGTGAATAAGTCATTTATTACATTATGGAAAGAATATTGTGCGTAGTAAATGAAATGCGTGTTTGTATTTATAGCCACCGTGTGACGGGGTTTAAAGTGTAAAGTAACATGTTTGTTGTGTCACAAAACTTCGTGTACATTTAATGCTATAGATTTTTAAAATATACTTATTAAACATGTGATAATCAGGTAATCCTCTTTAATGTACTCTAAGTGATGGGTCTGTACAGTTAATACTTGCTGTGATTTTCGACTCCAATATACATCGAGAAAATTTCCTTTTCTAACGAAGCTTTTGATTTCCGGATATTTAAAACATGTACTGACACAAAAGTTCAGGATAACTAATTCTAAATAACTAAGTAAATATTCGTGGGCATACAGTGTAAGTAAGATGTTAACACTCACACATGAGGAACACTGACCCCAGTCAGTGGTGGAACTGTTCATGTGTTAATATACATTAATCTTTACTCTTCTTCTTCATGTGGTAATCAGAGTTTTTCAGTTTAGGTGTTTCTTAAATCCGGCTCCTGTAGCTGGTGTTGCACTTAAATTTTCAGCTGTCATATGGAATTATTAAGTTTTCAAATAGTTAAACATTGTTTGATTTCTCGTCAGCTTAAACATAAGTTGCGTTACGACACATGTTAACTTACACAAAAAACATAAATTTATACATATTTATCAGCCAGATCAGGTTACATGATATTTTCTTGTATGAAAAAAAAACATAAGAATGTAGTTTAAATGTTCTAATAAAATATCTTTCTTCTCCATGTGGAGTTAAGTAAAGTTGTCAAGATGTTGTACTATGCGGTGCCGAGTGATGCTTCCCTCACCACAAAAATTAAACACTATATCATCTTGGTGTCACCTTGGTCTTGTTTAAATTTCCAATGCCTGAATATACACAGTGTTGTAAAATTTATATTAGCTGCGAAAAGTCCTTTCGTTATGCAACTATGAAACAGATACATAGTATTTTTAAGGTGTTAAAACTCTGTATAGTTTATATAAAAGTCGATGGTGATAAACTGAGCACTAATAGTTCTTATACAAAGACAGTAAAAGGTATGGTTATGTAAATCATTATACAGTAGACCTTATCCGCTACAGCTACAACGATCCCTCACACTCACTCCTACAGTCTACTAGCGCCTAAACGTTAGAAATATGAAGCTTGGTCAAAAGGATGGCAATATACGGCAAGTGAGGTGGAGAATGTGGTGCAGAAATTCCAATTAATGTATAAACTAAGAGCTAAACTTGAATAAACAATTCCTGGCTCGTGAGACTTGGCCTCAACTCCCCTCAGGAATGTTGTCTCTAATATAGAGCACACCTTACTGTATGGGGGGCGTCCCTGGTGGTGCAGGGGGCGTCACTTACTGGTGCAGAGGGCGTCACTTACTGGTGCAGGGGGCGTCACTTGGTGGTGCAGAGGGCGTCACTTACTGGTGCAGGGGGCGTCACTTACTGGTGCAGGGGGCGTCACTTGCTGGTGCAGGGGGCGTCACTTAGTGGTGGAGGGAGCGTCACTTGCTGATGCAGGGGACGTCTTTGGTGGTGGGGCGTCACCTGATAGTGCAGAGGGCGTCACTGGTGTAGGGGCGTCTCTTGGTGGAACAGCTGGCGTCACTTGGTGGTGCAGGGGGGTGTCTCTTCCTGGTGTAAGGGGCGTCCCTGGTGGTACAGGGGGCGTCACTTGGTGGTGCGGAGGGCGTCACTTGGTGGTGCAGGGGCGTCGCTTGGTGTTGCAGAGGGTGCCATTTACTGTTACAGATGGCATCACTTTATGGTACAGAGGGCATCCCTAGTGGTGCAAGGGGCGTCCCTGGTGGTATAGAGGGCGTCACTTGTTGGTGCAGGGAGCGTCACTTGGTGGTGCAGGGGGCGTCACTTGCTGGTGGTCTGAGGGGATGCTATCGGGTGGTGATGGAGGGGGATTTCTTCCTGGGTGAAGAGGACGTCACTGTGGGGTGTGGGTTTGACCTTACTGCCCTCGTTGTTGAAATTGAAGTCACTTGCCTGATTGTGGGTAGCAACCTTACTGTAGTCACCCCTTTTGATTTGACGAAAGCTGATGACCTTACATGACTTTGGCTGGTATGGAAATTAGAGTGGGTGCTGGGACGACTAGAGTGGGTGGTGGGACGACTGGAGTGGGTAGTCGGACGGCTAGAGTGGGTGGCGAGGAAAAAAAACATTGTGGTTGATGGAAGGGGGTGAACAGTTGCAGTGATCCTTTACAGTTGGTAAATTGACGGTGGTCTTTGTAGAAGCGTCCGTAGTGTGTGTGGTGTAGGGAAAGTGGCTGTGAAGTAGCAAGGAATGTGAGGAATTACACACACACACACACACACACACACACACACACACACACACACACACACACACACACGCATACATATAACGGTTTCTTTTTTATAACAGTAGTATGCCACAGTAATGGGGAATACATAATATCTCTACCTTTACCAATTGTTTATCTGTTGAGGTGACTGTTAGTGCGTATAACAGTTACTTGTGAAACTGTCATATATGTAATAACCTTCCTGGGTTGTCATCACTTGTAACAATCACTTGAGAAGCACGTTACCTTATATTTTAGACATTATAAAATATAGATCAAAGTTTATTGGATCTTCTGTAGTGAAATCCAATGTGGTTTTTTTCTGTGTTTATTATAAAAGGTTTCTATGTACACTTTTAAAAAGGAGTATCACCGTAACTTAATCACTGTAGCTATGAGTGTTAAATGAGGACGGAGGCTATGTTAAATAGCTCTTCTAAAATACGTCCTGTTGGGGTGAGAGGTTGAGTAATACCCGTCGAGGGAGAACGGTAATATACGTCCTCCCTCGAGGGAAGACGGAACCATCCACGATGGCTCTCAATAACGTCTTCCTCTGGTCAAGGATATCAAACTACTGCCCGCTTTAGGTGGCCAGAGAGCCGGTTACTTGATGCTTAACTCAGCATAAAGTGACACGACTTCCCGTGGGTACACCTTAACACGTGCTCTGAACATGCTACCTAGTGGAAAGTTACAGAGGGTGATAGAGTATATAAGTAATGTAATTAACCCATTATTAAAAACTTCTGCCTATAAGACAGGGGCTATTATATATACACACCCACACACACACATTGATAGGATGGTCAATAGATGAGGATAAGTGCTTTTTTTATTTGCGTATATGTTCGAAATTTTTTGTAATTTAGTGATTATTAAGTTTTGAGTGTTTTCATCTGTGTGTGTAAAGGAAACGGAAAATCTTTGTATCGCTCCCTTGAATTCGAGTTATAAAACGCATAAAACCTAGATTGGTGAGGCTGTACCTTGGCCTGACCCACACGAGTCACTGAGCTGCTTGTCTCTTTGATCCTGTTGCGTAAAAACGTCAGAGGGGAGCATCAATGGACTGTCGAGCGAGGGAGGGAAGGGAGAGGCGGGAAGGTTGGGAGAAAAGCGTAAATCTTTCACCAATCCTATGTAAAAGTGTTGATACTTTCCCCAGAGTGAAATCCTCTTGGAACCTTGTAGATCCGGCATGTCTCTAAGTTTCTAAACAAGTACTTTTCTTATTTTTTATTTATTTTTTGCATTGTGTACATATTTTAAATTTTACGCGATATCTTTAAATATTGACTTTTTTAATTACCGCACATTACAAAGGGAATATAAAACTTGCAAACTTGCTGCTTTGTACAACTTCTAATTAAAAGAAGTCAATATTTAATTAACATTCACAAAGCACTGAGGATCATTGTGGTGTGTTACTGTGTTTTCTCTTATAAAGTTTGTTTGCCTTCAGACCTGTTTCTCCTAAATTTAGAATCAAAGGCCAACCTGACAGCACCAGCACGAGTGATGAGGTGGAGATACTGGGGCCTCGAGAGATACTGAATTATGGAGACAGTGTAAAATATTATTAGAACACCATAACAACACAACGCTGTACTGGTGACGTCACAGGACATATTTCGCTTACGCTGGACCTTCCAGACACAAGAGGTAGTTAACATCACAGAGACACACAACACCTTTGTCGAGTCTGCATCCTAATTTGTCAAATGTTTTTTTGTACTGCATGAATATATATTGTCTTTATTCTTCAACTTTTCATGCAGAGTTTTAATAATAATAATATTAATAATAATATTAATCAATAGCATTAATAATAATAGTAATACTAATAATACAAATTACTTATTTACTCAATCTGTCCATCGCTTACAGGGTGGCCCCTCTCATGCCCCGCAAAATACCAACACAATGTCATCTTCATGAATACATCTTTTGTCAGATATTCAATATGATGATACCGAGCTTTTGTCTTTGTACTTCTGCGACATTCTTGGTATTTTGTCAGCACACACACACACACACACGCACACACAACACACACACACACACACACACACACACACACACACACACACACACACACACACACACACACACACACACACACACACACACACACACACACACACACACACACACACACACACACATATGTTGAAGCTAATGTTTAATTGTCCCGGTTATTCGCCCTCATTATTGCTTACATTTCTAAGTTCACCAAATAAATTCGGGACTCTTAAACATTCCACAGTGTTATCAACCAACTGTTCACGCCGCTTTGTCCTTCGTCTTATATCTAAATACTTTGTTTATTTTGTCATCCATTATCATCACCATCCTCACAGGACTCTCACCTGTGTCTTAAGTGGAATAGATTAGAATTTGTCTTTGCTAATGATATTTTTTAATTCAATTTGGATAATACTATTTTTTTCCCATTCGCGTTATGCTAAACTCCTAAATTATTTACTCCTTCGTTTTTCTCTCCTTTTGTCATGACTTATTCTTTGTTTCACTGTTAGATGAGAGCTACGCCACAGACTGCTCTCTGCCATCTCCACAGTTTTCCTTCATCTGGGCTGCTTCATTACCGCTGTCATCCACCCTCCGTTATCCTTATCTGCTCTTTCCAAGTATCTTTTTTTTCCTGTGTCTATCCTACCTTGTTTTTTTTACTTATTTCTCCTCCTTGTTTTTGACTTATCTCTCTTCCTTGTTTACTCGACTTACCTCTTCCAGACTCTCTTTGCCACCTTCTCTCAACCATCTAACACCTCATCTCCCCTTCGCAAAAAGCGTGACAAGAAAAGGAAGAGAAAGAGACACCTGGATAATATGAGAGAGGGATAGTGTGACAAAAGGGACAGAGAGAAATAAGCAGACGAGTAAAGATGAGAACACTGGGAAACAAAATCACCTGAGAATATAAGGTTGTTTTTTTCGTCAGGTGAAGTCTTTGGTCTATAATCTTAATTATTCACATGCTATTTGCCCTACTTTCCCTTTTCTGGAAATAAATGAAAAAGTTTCATATTTCATTATTATTTTTCCCGTCATAATTTCATTATATAACAAATAGAAACCGTAAAATGCCTTTCCTTTTGTGTAAAACTTAATTAACTATTGTTAATATTTATGGGACACCCACAAAGGACTGCACGTTTGTTTCGTATAGTGTTGTGAGTGCAGCTGAATACACTGTCTACCTATATATGCATTCGTTCTTTGTTAGTTGTGAGGTGAAGAGAAACACAAAGAGATAAATCTTTCCCGTGTTAATATTAGATTATTACAAATGCACACATAAAGGCTGGTGCCATTATCATTACATTTCAGTGCCAACAGAGTTCCACCATAATACCATCATGTTGATATGCTGGTGCAAACAAAGTGCATCCATATTGACCACACAGTGCCACCTTAATCCACTAAAAGCGCCAACAGAGTGTCATTACAGTGACGTCACTGTGTTAATAAACATGGTGGCATCAAAATGATATTAAATTGTCGATTGCATTAACACTAAAACACCAGGGAGCCATCGATGTTATCATAATGATGCAGCAATGACAATATAATGCTATCCTAATGGTTTATACAATCATGGTAATGATGCCAATTTAATGTCATAAGTGGAATGCCACACTGTCATAAGATATGGCTCTAACAGTGATGTAATAATGCCACACTGTAAACATCTGGCAGTAACACAGGCATGTAATAATACCACACTGTCATAGAATATGGCACTAACAGTGATGTAATAATGCCACACTATCAACATCTGGCACAAACACAGTCATGTAATAATGCCACACTATCAACATCTGGCACTAACACAGTCATGTAATAATGCCACACTATCAACATCTGGCACTAACACAGTCATGTAATAATGCCACACTATCAACATCTGGCACTAACATAGTCATGTAATAATGCCACACTATCAACATCTGGCACAAACACAGTCATGTAATAATGCCACACTATCAACATCTGACACTAACACAGTCATGAAATAATGCCACACTATCAACATCTGGCACTAACAGTCATGTAATAATGCCACACTATCAACATCCGTCATGTAATAATGCCACACTATCAACATGCCACACTATCAACATCTGGCACTAACACAGTCATGTAATAATGCCACACTATCAACATCTGGCACTAACATAGTCATGTAATAATGCCACACTATCAACATCTGGCACAAACACAGTCATGAAATAATGCCACACTATCAACATCTGGCACTAGCACAGTCATGTAATAATGCCACACTATCAACATCTGGCACTAACACAGTCATGTAATAATGCCACACTATCAACATCTGGCACTAACACAGTCATGTAATAATGCCACACTGTCAACATCTGACACTAGCACAGTCATGTAATAATGCCACACTATCAACATCTGGCACAAACACAGTCATGTAATAATGCCACGCTATCAACATCTGGCACAAACACAGTCATGTAATAATGCCACACTATCAACATCTGACACTAGCACAGTCAAGTAATAATGCCACACTATCAACATCTGGCACTAACACAGTCATGTAGTAATGCCACACTGTCAACATCTGACACTAGCACAGTCATGTAATAATGCCACTGTCAGCATCTGGCCTCTAATACAGTTATGTAATAATGCCACACTGTCAGCATCTGGCACTAATACAGTTATGTAATAATGCAGTGCCGCACTTTCATTAATAGAGCCCCTCTGGAGAACCGTCTTGAAGGAGAATTCTCCACATTTTAACAGATTCTTTGTTTCTTTAAGTAAGTAATCTGACTCGCGTTCATAATTAATACTAAATTATGAAGACTACCCGAGAAGACGAATTACACAGACCTTAAGCAATCAGAGTTGACTGAAGAACATCCTTTACTGGTGAAATTAAACAGGTTGTACTCCAACCACTATATTATACTCGGATATATTCTAACTTAGATTATGACTTATCCTGGGGTATACATTAAGGTTAGTTGAGGTTATGTTAAAAGCCAGAATCTACAACAGGCGAATATTTAGCAAAGGTCATTTTTACACCAAGGGCACCAACTGGCAAGAGCTAGTATATACAAACGGGTATGATCTGGCCAAGGGGATATAGCCAAGGTATATCTTCCGGCCAGGGGATATAATTTGGTCTGGAAGTATAATATGGCCAAGGGGTATAATTTAGCCGGTGTATAATATGATTGAGGGATATAATATGGCCAAAGAACATAATCCAACAAGGGGGTATAGCATGACCAGGGGTATAATCTGGTCAAGAAAATAATCTGATCACCGGGTATTATCCGTATTGTTCACACCGGGGTATCTGATTTTTACCCAGTCTGAGCGAACAAGACAAAAAAAAAAACAGTGTTAGTGATCACGAGAAAGTGTGTTGCATAATTATGCTGAGGAGCTAAAGTGTACAGTGCATATATATCGTTTCTCATCCATCTCAACCCATATATTTATATTTTACACACACGCGGTGAATATTCCTCTACTTCCTGCAACAGCAACTCGGCAAAGATGTCACCTTTTTGTGGGAGTAAAGATCAGCGGGGTGACCCTCGCTACCACTACTGCCACGGTATAACTTGTTGGCCTTAAATATCAGTGATAAATAATGTTAACGCGTTGAACAAAATGCCGCTCCCTAAATTTTTAGCGTCATTTGGACTGAGGAATAGTCGTAAATTACGGCGAGTTTATCTCCGTTAATGCTCAAACAAATAGGATGGATGCACTAAATACATCGCAGTGTATCTTCATTGTCGTAAATTATTCTCTCATTTTCAACGTGGTAAATTGAGGCCATAATCTGTGTATCATGTGTTACCTTGACACGACGTGCACACCTCCGTGCACATACACACAGAGTTACTGCCTCATTTCAACTGGAACTGCCACCTCGCACCATCTATTGTCTGTCCCATTCAGTTGCTGCAACGGCTATCCAATAAGGATTTATATGTTTGCCTCTACGTCTCTCACGACCGAGGAGACCGTGACAAGGTTCTACATAACGTAGCAGAGAGCAGTACGGTGCCAGCTCTGTGAGGGGTCACCGGGAAGTAGTTTACTGACACTGCGAGTCTCATATAGACACTTGAATCATTGACTTATTTTATGTACGTTTTGGGGATAATTATGATATAGCGATAATTTATTATGTGTATTATATTCTGAACGAAAATTTGAACTGGTCTATATGGAGGAACAATTATTATGAAAATATAATATAAATCAGTACAAACATAATTTAATCTAATTTAGGTAAAGTATGGTTAAGTAAAGCTAAATAGGATGTCTTAAATGAAAGAGAATCAGTTTTACCATAAATGCAGTAACTTACATGGACGGAGTAAGTCAAATTGTTGTGAAACTCTCCTCATTATTTTAAGGAGTATTCAAACAATTATTTTCAAAACGCTTGACATAAACATGTTCTGATTTGTTCTTAATTTGAAAATTTTAATGGATGCAAATTGTTTCAGTTAAAACCGTGAGTTCCAAATCAGTATCACAGCACAATAGGAATATATTATTAATGGGTCCGTGAGAAGATTTTTTCATACTGAGAATGGCTGTGACGGTACCGTCTCTAAGTCAGATTATTGTCGTGACGGTTTTCATATTCTTATAATACAGACAAAACAATGAAGACTCTGTTATATGTCAACACAAGTCTCTTGTTTACACCAGGTGACCCATGTCATCCAATCACTGGAAACTCCAATTTCTCTTTACTATGTGACCTCCCTCAACCAGGCACTTGGATCACCTGTGATCAGATATATTAACAGAGACAAAGCAGCAACCTAACACTGTTCCTGTTGTTCCTAAAGATATGATCAAACATGCAGCAGTATGAGACTAACGCAACATTAAGCACCACAGGCAGACCTCAGTTAACCAATTTCCAGATACCAATTTCATATTAGAATTCTTTGAAGTAAAACAACTCAGCCTTACTGCATCCACTGAAAAAAGAACGAAATGTCGTGAAAAAGAGAGCAAAAGGCAATAGCATACAGTCGTGAACACAGGTGGGCACAATACTACATGTTCGCACCTTGTTCCACTGTCCGGGGCTGCTCGCTCTCTATGAAGGCAAAACTCACACTAGCAAAAATATATTTGCGTGGAAAAAGAAACTGTCACATGTGTATTGTTGATGTATAGGCAGACGTAGAGTAGTAGTGCAGTCATTTACAAGTGTGTGCCATGTTGGAGGCCCTCAAAATATGCCGGGCTAGATCATGATCTTTAGAGCTGTTTACAATTAAAAATGAATACAACATTGAATAATTTTACATGTAAGAACTTATAATTTATTACATAAAATGACTTATCTAAAGTTATCAGAACAAAGAATGATTAAATAGCTAAATTTGTAATTAATTTTCTCTTTGCAGATACTGTACCAATTTTTATTTCTAAATTGTCAACCGGTCATAATGGATACAGTCATTTAGTGTTTATGCCTGAAAGTTTATGAAAATAAAAACAATTATAATGTATAAAAGCGAAATAGATAATTTACATTTCAAACAGTTGAATGTTTACACAAAGCATGTTCAATAATGAAGCTTTTTCGAAGGCTGTACAAACCTTGTTTGGCACCATGGTGAGCAGCCTCCAGCTATACATGTTTTGCCTGGTCGAGGACCACCTGGGTCAATGTCTCACTCACTCCCTCAGACTTCATAACATGCTCTTTTTATTTCGGAGAATCATCCTTTGGAGTGACAATGAGAGTCAAACATAATTAATTAAAACACGTAATTGGTACGGAAATTCCACGTTACTCAGATGAATCAAAATGAGTTTAATCTGCATCTTACTAATTATCTGACAAGTAGTTCATTAAGCATCCTCTCTAATCATATCATGTGACCGAGACCTCAATCTACACTGTTGAACTCGTAAAGGAATAATCAACGGGGTGAAAAAACTCAGGTTGAGGGAGTACAGTTTCAAAGGAATGATTTTTGTGGAGTGAAATGAAGTTGAAAGATTATTTAAAATATATCATGAATCTAACTCATTAGTCAGAATAAATCGAAAGAAATTATTCAGAGTGACGAAAGAACAAGAAAACACAGTACGAAAGAAAGAAACAAGGAATATACTAACATATATCTGAGAAGGATGTGACGCTGACGGTGGGCCAGACACAGTACATCCACCCTAAGGTGCGTTAGCAGACGTAACTTGGTGAAGTGTACACTGTGATTTTCTTTAGAGAACTGTTTCTTATAAGACTTTGTTTGTTCTTGTTGAAAGTTTTCGTGAAATAAAGGCACTCTTGGAAGCGCACACCACGCACGCTACACGTAGCAAACAAACTATGCTGACAAACACACACACTATATATAAATATATATGACCTGACGAACCCACACAACTATATATATATATATATATATATATATATATATATATATATATATATATATATATATATATATATATATATATATATATTGTGTGTGTTCCTTATGCCTTAGTCAAGATAGTCACTCTAGCTATAATCTATCTAAACCATGACTGAATATGACCAGCATTCATCCTCTTCATTACGCATCCGTCCCGTCACTTTATCCTATCCGACACACCCTGTCGAGTCATCCACGCTGCACATCCCTCGCCCTGATCATCATCCACACAGTTCAGGCCTCTTTCTCCCCTTCTCCCTAACTTCCATCAATTACCGTCAATCACCACCCTTCCTCAGTGATGAAACAACTACCTTGACAACAACAGGGATACCGCAGCACCGTCACACCTGAACCTGGAGTCGTGGTGGAAGGTGGTGGAACTCTCAGTCTTTAAATTTTACCAATGGTAAAGGGAACAAGTACTTACAGTATGACTCTATACAGTTTATAGTTATGTAATGTATATACATGTCAGGCGACGCACGGATGATTATGCCATAGTGATGTTTTTTATATAGAAATATAATTTTATCTTTATTTTAATTGTGTGTGATCATACGGACAATCAAGAATATAAACGAAGCTATAAGCGTTAAGCTATAAATTAATATAATTAGTACTAACAACTAATCTAACCTATCCCATCTTAACTTACCCCAACGAATCTAATTTATGGTAGAGTTCAGTTTTATTATATATGAAGTTTTAACCACTGAGTTATAACAAAGATAACTAGTCGTTCCTATTTCACGAGAGAGTCAGTTGTATATATATGGTTCCACCGGACGATCATCCCTAAACTGGATGTTCTGTTGTATTTACTGAGACTGTAACTGGTTGCATGTTCAATTAAACTTAAGTAATAACAAATAGAAAATATAAAGTAATTTGTTAATTAATATATATTTATATGACTATTCCTTGAGTTTGTTATCGTCTTTTTTGTCATCTGATTCTTCTTGAAACACTGGTGACATTAATAAACAGATCAACAAGGAAAATATTACCTCCCAGTTTTTGTTTGGTGGGATAATTTCCATCTCAGCGCCAGGTTTTCGGAAGGGAGATTAAAAACGTTATATTACCGTCTCGCTTTCATTCCAGTACAGACGTCATTTATAAATACAAGTGATTGTTTCTATGAGGTAAAGGGTTGCTATTGAATTGTTATTTATACATCTAACATAAATTTCTCGACGTCATCACTAGCCTTACGTGTTTGGTTTCCAGTTTACTTTATCTTTACGTTCAGGTTTTCATTTCCAAGGGGAAGTTTGGGAGGAAGTGTGGAATGGGGTTGGCTCCTGCACTACCAAGTTTTAATCAGCTGGGAGGGTTTCCTTAATTGCTGTCTCACTAGTTTATCTATTTTTCTGAGCCTCTTTAGTTTAACCCAAGATTTTCTTCTTTTTTCTTCTCTTGCAGTCAGACGGGTATCATTTAATCTTGTCTTCATATCCGCCCCCATACACCTCTCTCTCTCTCTCTCTCTCTCTTATTCCATTATTGCCGTACTCTACGTCTTGGGCACAATATCTCCCTCATAAACACTCTCATACACACATGTACTCCTCTCATAACGTCTTTCATCGTTCACTCTATAAAGCATTTTTGTAGCCAATGTCCTTTCAATTAGTTCCCTTAAGAGCCACGCTATCACCAAAGACGGGCGAGTCTCCGTAATCTCAAAAGGCTCACGATTCTAATCAAGGATAACGGAAAGGGATGATTATAAAATTCATCTCTGACTATCACGTGCAGTATCCATCGCTATTTGTTAAGAATTATTGTGCTCAATTATTTGGAACGGATGGGCGGACGGACAGGTGGACGTAGGGACGGGCGTAGGAACAGAAAGATTATATATTGATGTATTCTCTTTGTGGGACGTCGAGAGGACAAATATTCTAAGCATTTCTTTATAGGGATTATAAACTGTAGCGCTGCGAGTCAAGTAACCAATTTCTTTATCATGTTCACCATCAGCTTCTCCTTCCATACATGGCTTCATAAGCATAAATCAAATTCGAGAAACGTAATAAGGATCCACGAAGTAAATAATTTATACAATGTCCCTCCGTGCCACCGCAGTACCTGGGATTTCATTGTATCTTCAGTTCGGATGCAGTGTACAAATTATATATCCGAGAAGAGAAGCCGCGAGGCATCAGAGCACACATAAAACAGTCTTCACAGCACCAGATACGTTTATTACACCGAGGCAAGTTGCAGTTGTCCTAGTTGTCCTTCTGTGACCTATTACTATAATGATCCATAAAACTGAGAGTGAATTTATTCAGGAATTCAGAACTTTATCTCACTTACTAATAAAATGATGGGCATCAACCACCAGTTCTCCCAGTACATGTTACTTGGTGAAGCGTAGCAGAGATATGGACGTGTCTGTATTTAATTATGTTATTCATGAACACATTCACCAGTTTCAGTCTCTACTATTACACTGTTCTCGTGTTAGTCACAGCATTATTCATGTACCGGGAGTAGTTTTTTCGCTATAAATCTTCACAATTCCATCAACGTTTAGTCTGTATGTGCGAGAGAAACACACATTTTCTTTACAAAACGATAATCACAGAAGTGTGCTCCTAACAGATGAGAACGACTGTCAAAACAAAACATCAGAACTTGTGGAGACACTTTTCAGGATGTCCCCAGAGTACAGTGATACACTATGATAAAAAAATAAAAATCTGCAAATAGTTTTCACCAAAGTCTCTATATTGGTTAACAAAGATGGTGTATCTTTGTTGACCAATATAGTGACTTTGGTGAAAACTTTTTGCAGTCTACATGGAAATTAAGATGTTCAGTCAACGGATTTGATCCACTTCATAATGAAATGGAAGTTTATCAGAAGCATAAAGCCGTGTAATGTCTCAGTAGATGTTCCAGTCTTATTAGCAGCCTCTCCTGTTCCAGTTAGGAGAGACCAAAAATATTTGTGTTTGCCTGGAGGACTAACAAGCTTTTGTTTTACTCCGGCATCGTAATAATCGTTATTACCATCGTCGTTGTCGGCATTAACAAAAGTTAAATATTTCTTTATAAAGGCTACATAAAGTATAAATTATTGATTCACGTCCACCTCTCAGTATATCCTTAATGACGTCATGGGTCGTGGCTGGGTGTTTATCTTGTGCAGTATCCGCTGGGTGGATCATCAGCCGGCCTCAGTACACTAGCAGGTAGAGGGCCGAGTCTTCTAGTGTGTTAACAGTACTCCGCCCTACGAACTCTGCCAACATCCATTTCTGACAAAGTTGACAATTAGTTGTCTAAAATTAATTAAATAACTTTTCAAAACACCGAAACTAAATCAGAGCTTAACAGAGAAGCCCAAGATAAATTACAACAAGGAGACCTTCCCAGAAATCCTTTAGATTCCCTTCCTCTTAACCTCTCAAGTAGCTGGTCCCCATTTAGTTGGACTACCTGCACAGTGTCACTCCATCTGCCAAAGTTAACACAGAACTTCAATTTTGATTTCAGGGCAACAAGGGCAGCTGTCGTTCAGACAAAACTTGGTAAACTCCATGACTGAGTAATATGGACATTGAATCTCTGAGCTTTTGAGTCTGAAGCTTCAAAAACAAATTGTTCTGTTTACCAACAGATGGTGCGCTTCTCTGAGTAGTTTTTGGTGTATGTGCGTGTGTGCGTGCATGTAGGTTTACGTGTGTGTGTGGATGGATATACAACCGAGCACTGTAGATCATATTGGTTATAATTACTCATGTGAACTTTATTGTCTCAGCATATGCGACAAAATTCATTTATATTTACGTATATGATATTTTAACCATCCGTAAATAACGAATGATGAACAAAATCCAACAACCGAAACGATAGTTGAGACAAAGTGTGCGTGCGTGCGTCACTAAATGGGTATAATCGCCCACTAAACTTCAAAACCCAACTGACATTTTTGCCAAATAGGGATAACCTTTTGTTATTATTACTGCAACTCCTTGAAAACTAATTCATATCTGGTAAAATTCATTCCATTGTTTCTAACGAATCCAGGATGAAGATATGATAAAAAAAAAACGCATTGATAATAATGTTGGAGTCAAAGCGTGAAGTGAAGCCTGATGAGAATGTGTGAGGAGGAGAGATTAGAATTTCAAATATCTGGGACGGAAGGAACCAGAGATACCAGTGTTAAGGTGGTGGAGTGTGAAGACCAAGAAAAAATAGACACTAGATTGGGTAAAAACAGTAATAGATGATATATTGAGTAAGAAATAGGAGTTCTGAGTTATGATGTAGTCTGGTTATTTCAAGAGGATGGATTTAGAAAGCTGTGAAAAGTTTAAGTAGGTTAAAGGTGGTTTATAGGCTGCTTAAATTGGATGCCTTAACCCCATCTTTCCTGAAATCATAATAATTGTGATATTATCTGTATTTTTTTTTAGCTACTGTGATCTGGTCTGCTACTGTGATCTGGTCTGACTATCTATCCCCCTACAGTCCTCTTCCCTCACGCGTCCAGTACCTACGTGTTGACGGTGCCTCCGTATCATCCCCACCACTCACACTAGCCCATGCAGACGGTCCAGTACCCGTGAGGAGTGTAGGGCAAATCCCCTTAGGACATGTAAAATATATATTATTTTATATCGTGAGATTATACAGGAGCGCACATTAACCCTAACATTATAAATTTACAACCCTTATACCAGAGCACATGTTAACACACCCCTAAAAATGAGCATTAAAAAGGATCATTATATCACTCTTAGAAGATCATTCAGGTTTTTCCTTTGATATTTGTTTTACGTAGTAAAATACACCCTACATATCACGCCGGATTAGCTCATTTATGTGACATGACCTGAGGGTAACACAGGGGACTACTGTCACTGGTCAAGCCAATTATGTAATAGTTTCACCTGTTACAAACGAGATTTTTTAAAGCTCAGAGAATGTTAAAAAATATTCATATTAAAAACTCTACACAGGTCATAAAACAGTATATTCCCACCAGAGAATATAATCTTATTAAATTTTCACAGCACGTGTCTACTGATTTTAAGGAACATTAACATAAATTATGGAGGGAATTTTCTCCTTTTATACACGTTAACTGGGAAGTTTTGTCCAGGGGGATTTTGTCTTTCTTTTCACGTTAACTGTTTTTTTTTTGTCCGGGGGATTTTGTCCGAGGAGTTTTGTCGGGCGCCCTAAGCTTGGATTGGCTGAATCGCCATTAAAATCAATTGAGAACACAGGCTGCCGTTACTTACAACTAGACGAAGAAGACAATATTTGTTCTTCTACTCTCTCATACGTGACCCATTAGCAGCACTACCTTTCCTCAGTAAACTTTTATTCCTCTAACTTTACCTCTGCTTCTCTATTAACTTGGGGGAAAATTAAAGTGATTCATGTTCACTTTTTAAAGACTTACGTTCTTCTGTAGTGTTTCTACCTACGTGCTGGGACTGTATATGTGACCCTCCGTGTTTGGATTATCTAGGAAGGTCTTGGGTCTCTCTTAGGTGTGAGATATATATTGTTAACTATTAATATTGTGGTTATTATTCCTACCCTAAAGGAAAGAGATATAGTGTTTTCTCTGCCTTATCTGTTATTCTTCCTTTCCTCATTTCTTCTCACTCTCTTCATTTCTTCTTCTTACTCTCTTTCTTTCACCCTTTCTTTACGTAAATAATTGGCACGCAATCGTTACTTTCTTAATTCTCGACCAATAAGAACATAAGAACTTAATGTATAGAATAAAGAGCAACGATCCGAGGACTGAGTTCTGAGGTTCACCAATAGGAACGTTTCACCAATCGGATTTTACACCATCAATACTGACTCTGTTTCCTGTCCGTTAGCCAAGCCCTAATACAATTTAGAATTTCTCTCCCAAATGCCTCATGTCTCTACTTTCCTTATTCATCTTTCGTGTAGGATCCAATCAAAAGCTTTACTGAAGTCGAGGCAAATAACTCCGTAGGCATTACCATTGTCATCAGATTAGAAAACGTTTGATAAGAATGATAATGAATTTGTCAGACATGAAGATTGAACACCCTCTCGTGAAGTCATACTGAGAGTTATTATTCAGCTTGTATTTCTCAAGGTGATTTCGAATTCAATTTGTAGCTTTTGTTTCTAATAATTTTCCCGCAGTTCACGTTAAACTGATTGGATGGTAGTTTAAGTATGGTGATTTGTCTTCCTTTCTGAAACTCTGTATTACATTAACTATCCACCGGGATTCTTCTATAACGTCTGATTTGAATGACATTAACTAAATCTGCCAAAGGACGAATAAGTTCTTTCTTCTCTTCCTTTTAGACTCGAGCAAATATATTTTGGATGAATTTTAACGAAAAAAAAATGAAAACTGGACTTGATGATTCATTTGTTACCTTCAAGCGAAATTATATATACTATATATCCTATGTAACACTTGTACTTCACTCATGTATAGAAAACAATGTTCCCAGAGCTAGTGTGACAATAAGAGATTTGCACACTTAGCCGGGCAGCGTGTTGCAGCTGAGCGAGTGGCCCCGGGGAGACTGAACAATTTGCCAAGCGTAAGTGAGACAAGTTAAGCATGGAGGCTTTGTGACATCTACATTATTTCCCATTGTAGTAGAGACCCACAGTCACTGTCTTTAGCAGTCTGGAGGCTGGGCCATAAAGGAGCCTGTCTCTGCGCTCCTTCTGTGCCGTAGGAGGTCACTAGGAGACTGTGATGGAGGCAGCGACCCTCTCATGGATAATTGGAATCCATGTTTACTGTGCAAGGTTTCTGGAGGCTTACCTACCTCTTCTCGTTTAATTTGGTTTAATATATATAAATAGAACGATAAATGCCTTATAATTAAGCATGAGTTTGTATGTTAGTGTCACTGATGTTCATGAGTCGTACATTATAATCATGAGTCGTTCTTGCCGTTGCCTTTGCCGTTGCCTTTGGTTGACTCACCGCTACCACATAGCGGTGAGTCGACCAAAATTTATATGCTAGAACTTGTAAAGTTTGGTTGGCTGCTGATCATGATGACTTAGATTAAATGTTGCTTATATTTCACGACAATGACATTTTTCTTTAATTAGTTTTGTTCCTTACACTTAACAGAAAGTTTCAATCTTTCATCTGCTATATTAGTAAAAGATGAAAATTTGAATTTCTTACTTACAAGGTCTGGTACTACAAATATCTTTAAGAAGGGGATTAACAAACCAGTAGAGTTACAATGGCCTAGAGGAAGACTCCTTCTAGAAATAACTAAAAGTGAAAATAGGTCCCATAGGCCTTACGACCTCTTGAGGACATTGCTGAAGCTGCACGCTGAGCACTTTGGCAGTGTTGACCGGCGCTGCACACAACCACCTTCACTTTTCCAGTTGTAAATTTATGTACCACTTCACTGCTGGAATGGATCAAGTGAGTTAGAACGAGAGATGGGCGTTCTATCCACTCGGTCGCCATAACTACGTCATGTAATAGTTACAGTACCAGTTAATACCAGGAAAGAGTTGGTGGGATGAACCCTGAGTCCTTCCGTTGATAGTGTTATCTTAAGGACCGATAGCATTCATATGATAGAAACATTCAATTTTCCTTTAAGAAATGTTTAATCATCGATGAATAATGAAAACTGTAATACCTTGAATTTTTTGACATAATTGAGTTATATCCAAATTTATATCGCCATTAGTGAGGTCCTTTATCAGTGGAAGGCATTTTTAGCTCTTTTTAATATCCTTTAAAGTAAAGTTATTATATAAACTTAAGAATTATCTGAGGATTCATAAATTAAACTATAAATCTCAGCACGGCGAATGTACTGTAAGATTTAGTTTTATTTTTGACCTAAAGTTTATGACAATTAAACGTACGCGTGAGTGTAAGTATGTGTATATTCGCCCGTTTAGTTCCCTGTTTCCTTCTTTTATATTTATAGTCAGAGTCATATGATAAAAGATAAAATGTATTACAGTGCCCCACAACATACTTGTTTTAAGCAAGGATTTTATATTTCCGTTTAATTATATGGTACACACACACACACACACACACACACACACACACACACACACACACACACACACACACACACACACACACACACACACACTTTCAAGTAATAGTTAATTCAAGCAAAACCGAAGACAGAAGAACAATTATAACACGGGATAAAACCACTAAGAGAAGGTGGGTAGAGTAATGAGAGTCAGCCGAGTACAGTTTATCACCTAAACGTAAAACTCTGCGGCGGCAACATTAAGAGAGTGAAAGACGGTAATGAAGGGAGGGAGTCAGCACCCAGTTATTGGCTGCCGGTGATGTTATGGAAATATATGAGGGGATATTTTGTGGATTTATTGAGTATTTGTGGGGGGTAAATATCCGCCTTAGGTCATAGGATAAGACATATGAAGGCTGGGAGAGAGTACGTGAGGTAGGTCTAAAGTGAGGGCATGAGGAGAGCCATAGCCAAGGTGACATATAGCGGAGCTTATGGAGTGTGGCAGACAGCAGGAGAAATGGTACGGGAGGTGGAGGTGGGAGGGAGGTGCGGCGCTTAAGTGGTGCTGTGATCCTGCCCGATATTTATAACACCTTTTAAAAGTAAGAGGCATAAATAATGAAAATGAGTTTACAGAATGTCAGAAATTAATTTATCAACACACGCTAAAATGGCTGCAGTTACCACATCCCTTTGCTTGAAATAACACCCTCCTATATAACCTGGATTTATATTATTGAATATCTTATATAAGGAAAATTATACGTGGAGTGTGCGAGGTTAAGTTATGGTGGCGAGGTCTGCAAACGTAATTAATTTCTACTTTTCACCTTCTGGTTATAGATGTTGTTGAGTGTTCATTAACTCTCTAACTTCCAATACCTCTATAATATGGCCCCTCCCCCCCCCCAAAAAAAAAATATATCATATTTAGTTGTTCCATATATCAGCGTTTACACCTAATTCTCTGAGTCACTATGAAGTTCTCTTACAGACCCTGAAGCATACAAAATCACTGGAATTAATATAAATTTCATCGTTTACAGACCTGATATATTGAACTGTATAACGCTTACAGTATTCTGATACACCGTAATAGTTCAATACTTCACTGCTGCGTTCCTAAATACGGTTGAACAAGAATTTTTATTGTGCTTCGAGTTATTCTGGATATTATCAGACAACCTCACACAGTCTTCGCGGGTAATGACAGACACTGGCATCATAATTGTGGTTAGATGGGCTGGTAAGTTTCCGACCTTAGTTATAGCTGTAGGAAGTAGACCGTAGCGCATTCATGGTCAAGCTGGCAGACTCAGAAATAGCTGTGGCCGAGAGAACTATGACGCAGCTACTACGAAGCTCTCCCTATGAGCTGTAGCTGTGGCAGTACAAGCTGTGTAGTACAATAATTGTCAAGCTGCCAGTGTCCCCTATTGTTGCCTTGCACAGACCAGGCTAATACTCAGAGTGCCGGCCCCTCCTCCCCCCTCCGTCCCCACACTCTCCATCAAACTCGCCAATAGCAATTACGTGGATCCTTGTTCACTTGTAACGATCTCGGCCACCTCCTCCTGGACAGGCTCCTGAGCTTGTTATACCCAACCAATTGTGAGGCAAATTATACACGACACCCTGTAGTGTGGCATTGTGGCCGTGGATTCGGATTACAGAGTACTTGTATGTTGTACCTGTATAAACTATATTGGGTAACATGCCTCATAAAGATACTCTCATGGAAATGTTTCAAAACCAGATTTGGCAATAGAATGTAAAGGCATTAATAACATGACTATATAAGCTTACCTCTTACAGTTACTAGCTACTGTACAGTCTATAAGCCTCATCATTTGAATGGACACTTAGCTATCAGTGTCCCTCTTCTCAAGTAATTAATGAAGGATTTAACTATAAAAAAAAACTTTACAACTACAGCTTATCGAACTCTTAAGATATTAAGAGGAAGATGTGAGGACTTGTTCAGAAACATATTTATTGAATAAATTATAATTTTCTGAATTTATGTAAATATTTTTTCATCTGTTATAGTTATTTGTTTTTATGTGTTGTAAATTATTGGATATATTATATAAAATCTACCACACTGTCCCCGAGAGAGATATGTTGTAGAAATTATATTTTCATTCACTTACCAGGGGTGACCTTTCTAAGCTGTCTGCCAACAATACTCGCACTAGCTGATGTCATCACTCATTCGCGGACCCAAAACTTTTCTGTGTCAAACATTTTATTTAAGTTCCACAGCTGTATTCAACAATTAGTTTGGTGTTATGTCTTCGCTGTCACCGTTACTGTCTATCGGGAGTTTCTGTCTGTACCGATAATAATTAAATGAGGATTGACAGTTCTCTTAAACCCTTTTTGTTTGAAAATATCAGTGAAATGTTTAAGTACTTTTTAAAGTGGAGAATTTTTAGTCATAAATTCTTTTCAATACACTCCAGGAAGGGTACTAACGTATTAATCATGCTATCATGCCAGAAAAAATCATTATTTTGTGTTCCTATGAGTTCTTCACATAACACTTACTGTATAGGGCAGACTCCACAGCTTCTGTATGTCTCTGGTGTTCTATTATTAGTTATATTTACACCTGCAACGTTCTCGGCGCCTCACTCAGATTATGCTCCTCGTTACATTAGCATTTACAAAGTCGTGTGCGGCTCAAATAGCCTTTGGCAGCATTTACAATCTGAACAATCTCCCTTGGAGGAGCACTTGATTAGCTCACTACACGCTCGGGAAGTGTATTCTACACCGGCACCCAAGATTTGTTCACTTCTGTCCAGGCACATCCCTGTACAGAAGAATGTATCAGTTGTATCTGTTTGTTAACGTTGTTGGTTGTTCAAAGTCCCAACCTAGAAGACACCATGTTGAAGTATGATATTCTGAAGCATTATATTGTGTCCTATTAAAACTACAGAAGTATACTATTAGTTTCAGCTTGAATAACGAGAAAAGAATTGTGATTTCAATAGATTAAGTGAACATTTTCTATAATTTAATTCTTCTGACAGAAGACCGTATACACATACGCGTCAGTTGGCTCTTTGTAAGAGTACCGAGACAGTCAATCACTTTTTTTTCCCGGTGTGAGCTACTGGAATATGTATGGAACTCTGGCTATACTTGGGATATTGGCCATCTAAGACTTACACAAAGGACGTTAATGCTGTAGGAGCAGAAATTTTTGCTCTTAGCGAAGACAAGTAAGATGTCTGACGAGGACTGGAATGAAGTGAATTCATGGAACTGACAATCATCTGAACACACCGAATTACTCCGTTATAAAGCATGAAGTACCAGAGTAATAACCCTTCTTGTAGTTACTGTTCAAACAAGGCTGCAGCAACCTATGACTCGTAGTGACTCTCCCGAAAAGAAACATTAACAACACTTATTAGAAATGATTTCATGGACATAATCAGTATTTATATTTTGGTTTTTTTCACATTATGTCATAGTATCAATCAAAACTTGCTAGGGGTAATATGCATACATACCTTTGTTTAGCAGGAAGATAGAGTGTGTAACCTTGGGAGGCAGGAAAGAAGAAAGCTCTTCTGTGTTCGCTTTCTCTTAGTAATGCCCTGCCCACGCCTGTCTAGTACTCTAGTTCCATAGCAGCTAATCATAACCTCAATTTCTTAGAGTACTTGTTCTCTCTTGAATTGCTCGTTTTCCTCACAACGTCCGTCTTTGTGAATAGATAAAGTATCAAGAAATAAATTCTCAAGTTATGAAAGGCCTTGACACCATTGCAAACAACTGGACAGATAGTAAACAATGACCGTATTGTCCATAATCTTAGTGGTAGGAGGGTATGTATATTGGTAAAGCTACTTGCTGGGAAAATGGGTTTTACGAAATTTGATAATGGTTATATCTCATTGACAAAGAATCACTTCAAGTCGCCATCGCGATTGTATTGTACGGTGTAATGTTGTCCCCCCCCCTCCCAATAAAGTAAAATAAAAAAATAAAGAACAATATATATTTCTGTGCTTTGACGCTGCTTCTGGTTGAAGATTCACAACAAAAACAACAATTATCAAACAATGACTCACATCTGTACTTTTTATGACCGCCATCTAATCTATATAAATTCAGAGATAGTATATTTATTCTTAAAAAATATTCTCCCAAAGACTCACTGTTTTGTTTATACAGAAGCAATATTCGATCCTCAGAAAACATCGTCGAGACTATATAAAACCCATTGAATCCTCAGGAAATAGAAGAGTCATTCAGGGGCAGCAAAAGGTAAACACATACAGTAAAGCTGACTGCTCTTTATCAACAAGGGCCTTTTTGGTTCATAACTAAGGCAATAAATTTATATTCGTTCTTACTGGGGTTGTCAAGAGGACCCTAAATATGTCTGTGATATCTTCATCAGCATGGGAGAAAAATTAATTACTCACGCGTCACTTTATTAACCATTACCTCACTCCAAATCCCTATTTTACCTCACTCCAAATCCTTACCTCACCCCAAGTATATCATTACCTTCACATCTTACCTCGCCATTGCCACGCCTCTTCCTCCCCATTAAACACCTTCTCTCTTTCCCATGTGTCATTCTCCCTCCCACCACGTAAAATCCTTTCTCCCTCTCTTACATACCATCCTATTTCCCTCCGTCACCAACCGTCCTCCTTTCCTCATCTACCACCTTCCCTCCTTCTATATCCTATCTCCTGCCTCCCACCCTCTCTCCCACACCTACCTACATCCTTCCCTCACCCACCACCCTCTTACCTACCTTTCTCTGTCCCTCGGTCACTTACCTCCCTCCCTCCTTCCTTCCCTCCCTCCCTCCACCCCCCCCCCACACACACACACACACACACCACACACACACACACACACACACACACACACACACACACACACACACACACAACAACAACTTCTTACCAACTAAAACAAAAGGATGAAACTTGAACCCTCACGGGATTTTTCCGGCGCCGAAAAGTTAATTTGGGTCGCGTATTTTTTATTAACCTTTCTGCCGTCCGTGAGAGGGGAGTGAGGGATCACCATGCTCTTGCACTATAAATGAAAGGCGCTTGAGTATTGGATGATTATATATTAATGCCGGGATATAAAATTGATTTTTTTTTATAGAAAGGGATAAAATATATGAAAGTGTTCAGGTGGATATACTAGTCAGGTGTCCATGTCTCTCATAGAATATCACCAGAATTTATACCGTACATATATATTTTTTTCCTATCCTCCAGGTGGGGGGAGACTACCAGTTGGTACCAATTTGGAGTAGAGAGAAAAATGTACAGGAACCCCCATTGTGATCGTGTAGTTATTTTGCGTGGGGTGGTATTTTTATCCTGGCGTGGTTGACTGCGTCCCCACCACTCATTACTCAACCACAATGCTTAAAGGTTACAAAAATCTGAACTACCACTGTAAGTCAACGAACTCGGCTGCATGTGGGCGCAGCGTGACGGCCCCGCGAATATGGTTATACATGCATTTTGATTTGCAACAGCAGTATGCTACGGTGTACCTGTGTGCTGCACCTTAATATAAAAGAATTCCCCACATAAAAACATCTGATTGTTGATTTATGTAATTTTATTGATACAAACCATAAATATATGTAATATAATTGCTGTATCACAATAACTAAAACGTACAAATGAATGAATTAAGATACATGAGCAGCAAATGAAAATCAGCCCAAAATGATTACTTGAAAGTTGAAACATTTAGAAAAATGTGCCGAGTGAATTATAACTTATTTTGATAGTGTTAACGCATTCCAGATGGAAATCGGTGGAGAAAAGTACACACTATACTTCATTTATACATTGTGGATGGCTCAGTCATGGAGTGCGTCCTTACACACTTAAATCGTCTTTGTAAGAATTCAGTCGTACTCAATAAAAAAAATTAGAGGTATTTAGTTTTTTCTCCTCCGTTAAACTTGAACACTGTGGTTCTGTTGTGACGTTTTTCTTTGACGTTCATTCGTGAACTTGTCGTGCGTGAAAAATCATTATGTAAGCAAATTATTGTAACATATCTCATTACACAATAATGTCAGACCAAACAGTCTCGTTGAAACTGATATATTCTCGTGAATATATATATATATTATTCTGACTATACAAACACAAAACCTGTATGATCACTATACACTCGTTAAGTCATGTTAGATCGAGCAGATCACAATGAACGTTATGATCCACCTGGAACCATTCACCCACAAGTGAGTCTTATGTGACTTACCAATCACTTTATCTTGTTGACACATTGACACCGCGTTTCAAAAGTCATTCAATTAATATTTTTCTTGGTATAATTTCAAGTCTCTAGTTCGTGTTAGTTTTCTTAATATGTATGAATCCCCCAAAAGGTAGAATGTAGAACCGTGTCCGTTCCTCGTTTCTGTGTATAATCATTTATGGTCTTTTAAGTTTTATACGAATTTCATGGCGTGAATATCTCTCATGCCCCAGAAACTTGGGCCATTGGTCACATGGGAGTGAAGTCACCTATCACAGCCAGGGTGAGATAGGGTGGGTATATCTCCGTTTATTGCCTGCATGCTGGGATTTTACAACCTGGAGGGTATATGGTTACACTGTTACGAGTTCAGCATTTATTGTCACCAGAGCACATACGGCATATGTGTGGCAACATACTGACTCATGAAGCACCGTGAATAGTTTGCACTTTTCTAAACTCTGTATATTCTAAACATCAAATAATAAAGGTGACTGTGACCTTCACATAGAAACACCTTAAGTAATGTCAGGATCCCACGAGGCAAGGAGAGACCACGAGAACTGAGATCAATTACCAGACAGAGGAAACTAAGTTGTTTGGGGTGTGCTTGATAAACAGATAAAACTTGACTGAAAGGCCATCACCCGTCAGTTAATTGTTTGGGTGATGAAAATAAGCATATGGAAATTTGTTCAGGATTGGTAAAATTTCCTTTCTTTTTTAAGATACCTTTAACCATCGCGTCACAAGTTCAGAACCAGCATATGCTTAGGTTAGTAATGGTGTTAGTATTTTATAGTTTCTATATGAGTTTTGAAGAAAATAAATATAAGGTATATATAAATTATTGTTATTTCGAAATTCTCCCTATTTAATGTGTGTGGGTGTGTGAAATTTTAACCAGATTTAAGTGTAATATAGATGACTATATTGAATTCATTACTAGAATTTGATATGCTTACAAACACAACAATAACACGTTCCCCGAGTGCCCGGCGCTTCTGTCTAACTCACCAACCGTACACGAGGTAAGAGAGAGGCTATGTGTTGGTGTCACTATTATCAGGTGTCTAGGATCTCTTGCACTGTGTGTACACGCCACGGCGTATATTGGTGCACCCGGCCAAACACCACCCAGAAATTCTGGCCATAAGTCTTGTAATCTGGCTATTTTCCGGAACCTAGATTTTCGAACGCCAGAGACGTTCACTCGGGGGAAATTGTTCATTCGCGAGTGTTGGGGAGATGGGATCCTCGGTCAAGGAGTGTGAGAGGCGAGATGAAAAGTATTTTATACTCAGGGAGCGTGTGTAGCGCTGACACACGGGGGAGGTGTGCCACTGTGTTAGAAGCGGAGAGAGAGAGGAAGGGGGAGAGAGAAAGAACGGAAATAGAGACATGGACACACCGAGAAACTAGATGCAAAAATATATCTTACAGGGCAAAAGCTACGCTCTTTAGGTGAAACAGGAAGAGCTATAAGGTTAAAGAGGACAGCGTGTGGCGGGAGGTTTGAGGTTATTAGGAAAACCTACAAGATGGTGATTGTGATAGCGGGGGATGATGGTGGTTGCGAGGTGATAGGAGGAAATGGGAGTCAGACGAAAATGCACAGGGGGAGGGAAGGGGGATGCATAGAGAAAGAAGAGGGGAGGAGAGAGGAGGGGAGAAGGACAGCGTGGACAAATGAGAAGTCCGAAGCAAATGTGGAGGAGTTAGAAGCCTCCACCCCACCAGAAACCATAACGATGCACAACACGAAGCCAATTCATCTACAACCTACTTACTTCCCCTGACCATTTTTCCCAGGGAGAGGTTCTTAAATTACAGCAGCCTCTTGACGTGATGAAGTGTTGGTCGTGATGCCCTGAGCGACCCAAGATGGCGACCGTGAGAAGCGGGGCAGGTTGGTGGGTAGAGGGAGTAAACAGAGGAATGACTGAAGGTATGAGTCAGTGAGGGAATGAAGGAGTGGTCGACATGGTGAGAATGTATAATGGTTGATATTGATGTTCTTTGGTGGAAGAAAAGTTTGTATTTGGTTGTGTGTATTTTTTCTGTGTGCATTCGCATTTGCATGGATGTTTTTTTTTGTGATTCTTGTGTGTTCAGACATATATGTGTACGTTTGTAAATATGAGTTTCTTTTTCTTTTTCTATAATTGTGTGTTTATTTACAATCATGTGTATTTATTTCTGTGTGTGTGTGTGTGTGTGTGTGTGTGTGTGTGTGTGTGTGTGTTATCACAACATTAAGCATTCACAATCTTGTCCAACTGCAGACAATGTGTAAGAGTCCACCTATATTAACTTAAAATTGGACTACCAACCCTTCTCTACAAACCTTCGTACTATTCAACAAAATTTTGTACGGATTAAAACTGATTAAACTTCCCTGATCATTGCGTTGAGGTTGTTATAGTACACTGATGTGATAAAGACTCAAACAGCCGCCTTAAGTCATGACAGAGTAAGTGGTGTGTTGGTTTTATTTCATTATCAGAGTTGGTTTGGAAGGGATGTTGGAAATCTCGACGAAATCACACAATCTTATGTAAATGTCTAAGAGGTTTACTTAGAGAGAGAGTGTTTATATTACCGGGAAGAAACTGGTGATATGGTGAGTGATTCGCCTCTGTTACTGAGCCTGATCTGTACTCGTATGTCCCAGATAAAAGATGTTTATGTTTTTCCTATAATGTTATTTGGTCATAAAGTACTGCCCTCTCCTGGCATACAGACGCTAACTGGTGATTCGCCAACTAGTAAACTGCTGTACATCTGGTCACGGCTCCATTTTATTACCTGTGGGTCGCCATTTGTGTCAAATTAGTTTCTGGTGCGACCAATTCTTTATCATTAGTCGTCACCTGGTTACTGTAGGACCCGACCATCCCTACGAGTTATCGAATACCTGTTGACTAATGACCTTATTGGACCATTCTAAAATTCTGGTTTCTAAATACTTGAGTTGGCACCTCAGATATTTCACTCGTGTGGCCATTTAACCTAAAATTATTTCCCTCAAATTAAAACTTATGCCCCAAATGAAGACTGAAAGCAGCCATAGTCTGTGGTGGTAAAGATCAATTACTGAGAGCTCGTGGTTATCCCCATACATACAAATAACCAAAAGCTGCATCATAAAGCCATCTACTGTATACATAAAACATATACTGGTATACACAATTGTTCGAACTGACAACCGAAAAAATATTTATCTGTACAGGATAAATCTTACGTATATACAAATTTTAAAGAACTTCCGCCGTGTTACATAATCGTACAGAGTAACTACTGATTGGAGAAGATCCATCAACAAAAGGAGCAACAGAAAATGCAACTAGATTCACCGCGAAAATGTTGCAATTGGTGCACCACTACCGGCAGGCGTGAACTAAGTTGTTGGCTTCCAAGTCTGGGTCAACGACACGGGTGCCCCAACAGTGTTCTGACGCTACTGGGAGAAACACGTGTCTTCCTGCTACTGTTAACAAGTCCCACATTTTTCACGCTCTTTGCCTCATTATCCCTTTAATTCAGTTTTTTCTCTCATTCTCTATTTGTCTATTTTGTTATGGTTCTCATCCTCTTTGCAGGCATTTCTCGTTCTTTCCCTCGTCATTTGTTTATCTTTCATTCTTAATCTCATTCTATATATGACTCTTTCGCATTCTCATCTTTTTTTATCTATCCATTTCTTGCTCACTCTCTTTTTATCTCCCTCTTTCCTTATTTCTACTCTTACTTTTCTTCTCCCTCCCTTCCCTTGTGTCTCTTGTTACTTTATCTCTATTGTTATAGTTTTTTTATTTACTGTTTGACTCTCTCGCTCTCTCTACCTGAATCTTTTTCTCTTCGTTTCCCCCTCCAAATTTTCCCTCCCCCATATCTCTTTCACAACAACGTTCTCTCTCTCTCTCTCTCTCTCTCTCTCTCTCTCTCTCTCCTCTCTCTCTCTCTCTCTCTCTCATGCTTCTGACCTCCTTGCTTCTCATACCCCCCCCCATCCCCTCCCCTCCCCCCAGCAGGTGGACTCATTAAAAAGATAACATCAATCGACCATAAACGTCTCCATACTGTCTCGGGTGATTTACAGGGACCATTATACCTGTCACCCGCCACACCTTCTGCTTGTTGTTGACATGATATCAGGTTCCCGGGATGACAGCCTACTGGTGCCGGCGGTTCCGAACTTGGGAGACATAGGTGACAGGACCTGACGGATGAGCTAGTTTTCGAGACCGTAACAAAAGAGTTATTATGGTTATGGTGTCAGTGTAAGGACGCCATTGGTGGAATTTGGCCTGGAATTTTGTGTCGTTGTTCAGGGTAATGTTGCAGAAGTGTTTTTTTTTCTTATTTTTGGGGGTGACCTCAAGATTAAATTTACGATTTTTTAAATATCTTTCATCATAATACAGGTATATTTTGAGAGGGTTATATGCAAGTATCTACTATCAAACCGAAGTAGACTGTTCGCCGTCACAGAGAGAGGGTACACACACCTGCAGGTTAGGTACGGAAAAAACTCTGTAAAGTTGTCCATACCATTACACCGTTGTCACGTGTCTTAGGGATAACGGAAACAGCGATCATTTCAATACACATAAATGGTATTATTTTAACCTTGAACTGGTGTATATGTAAGGTCGATCATTTAGAGACACATAATATTAACTATATATATATAGAAATAACAATTGCTAACCTAAATTACCTCACTTAGTCTAATGTAATAAATCCTTAATGGATCCAATTTTACTTTAAACTAATTTAGATAAGGTTTGTTAATGGAAAGACTAGGAAAAAAGTCTCCCACGAAATAGGAGCAATTTCACCATGTATACACTAATTGTTATAGAGGCGTCAGGCGTTTGGGATAATTTTCAATATAATCCTTAAAGGCAAAAGCGGGTTAATTTTTGTTATTTGTATAATAACTATTATAACAAGTGTCATACATTAGATTTACACATTGAGAAGAATTCCTAAAAATTATTCTCAATCAATTTGTTCTTGACCAAACTTTACTTATTATATATTAAGTAAAGTTTTAGGTTAGGTTGTTAGATTAAATTAGGTAAGTTAGTTTAAGGCTGACTCATGTGTATCTATGTAACTGCTCTTGTGTACACATGACTTCGAACTATGAAATAAGCCAGAATACGTAGAAATTATCGCTAAGTTACAATCCTACCTGACACGCATTTCAGAGTTCTTGCGATATTAAAAAAAATTATTCATATCTTACAAAACAGTCTATTACGTTTTAATGGTAAAGCTGAAGACTAACCCTGATGCATTTCCTGGAGTAAGCTGGGTTGTCATCACAGTTTCCTCACCAGTTATGACTTTCATATACAATTCTGTGAGGAAGATCAGGATCAGATAATTGAGTTCTGCACCATTTTGGCAGGTAAGAGGTGTTGTCTCAGTCTAACGGAGGCGTGTCATCTCCCTCCTCTCTTCAAATTATACTTTATCGTTTAAATTTAACATCTTCACAGTGAGTCTGCATATACAACTTGAAGACGCTAATATTAATTCGTCTTGTTTAATACCCACAGCGCCTTATATCCAAGCTGTATCACTCCAGTATGTTATAAGAAGAGCCAGTGTTTAATATATGTCGGTCAAGACAGATTACATCCCTGCAACAGATAAACTAGCCAAAGTTTGGACGTCCACGTCACACCCACACAGTTACAAGGCGGCAACACCCAGGAATGTTGTATATATGTGGAATTTGGGTTCAGATAAATGAATACATAGGCGTTATTGCCTTCGGCAGTTTTATGCTGCACACACACACACACACACACACGAAGTTCGCAAGCGCTTTCATTTATTTTACGTTTTCAGGTGTGAGTATCGACTGTACTCACCCTTGAAGATCTGAAATACAGGAAAGTGCTCGCGAACTTCGTTTTTGTTTTCCTTTGTGGATCACGCGCACCTTCGGTGCTCAGGGAATTTTGATCGCGAGACCTGGAAACGGAAGCAATTGGTTACTGGTGGATACAATAAAAGATGAAAATATTATTGTAAAGGATAGATTCCCATAGCGATGTAAATCTACGGTCTTCACCACCCAGGTTTAAATACTCTTCACTATTTGTCATGTTGAAGTCCCTTGACTTCAGATTATTTTTTTTACCTTAGATATTGATCAAATACTCAAAGAAGGAGAGAAAAAACTAGATCCCAGGTGGCTGAGTCACACCAGGGTGAGGCAGGATTATGTCTACGAGTAAACAGTATGTGTGTGGCCTGTAAACAAAGTCTCCGGGGGTTTAGGGAACCAATAAGGTAAAGCATCAACAGAAGGCTGCAGCACCGAATTGACTTAAGATATTATACAAATACAATATGTGTTAATTACAAAAAAAATAATAACATGTTTGGAATTCCGGAAAACAGACCAAACTAAAGATGTTGGCAGAGGGAAACAAATTAAATTATTTTAATGATTTAAGTAATTTTAATTAGTCCTTTCATTTGTGGATAAGTGATCTTCCGGGTGACCACATATACCCTGGAAACATTGACAATTATATATAATTTGCCTCATAACATCCACAAAATTTAACCTGGAAAATCTGCAGGCTTGTTTGTGCTCAAACAATGAGGCATATAGAGGAGAATATACGAGTAAATAATTCCTGTCTGGATGCAGACTTCAGTCATCCGTAGGTTTGACACAATATAATGATGATAATAAATGAAGATGAATCGGATATTTTTATAAAAGAAAAGTCAGACGCGAACAGTTGCAAAGGAAATCGTAATAAACAGTTCCTTTGGAGAGATGTTATTAGGATAATACTGTTTTAACAGAGGACCTGTGCTCACATATGTATGCAGTAATTAGCGTGGAGGTGTAAACGAAATTACTAGATATTAGATTAAGGTATTTATTGTTGACAGCAAGTGTATTAAAAATTTATTTGAAAAGTTTTCCTCCTACAGTTCAGAACGAGGATGTGTGCGTCTCTTTGTGTAATTCTGATATCACTTCTACGAGTTTCGCTTTGAACAAATGTTGGACTTCTAGGGAGGCGAGGAGGCAGACTAACAGGGAATTCTACATTGCTGTGTTGTGAGTCAGGGCAGACTTTGTGGTGCGTGAGGAGAAGGAGGAGGAGGAGGAGGAGGAGGGGGAGGAGGAGGAAGAGGAGGAGGAAGAAGAGGAGGAGGAAGAGGAGGTTGTGGCGGTGAAGACTGGTACAGTTGGGATCAAATGAATATATTAACAAAGCTTCTGGCCAAGACATCTAAATTCATGTTATACCTCGTCATTACTATGTATCGCTGTGGCGTCTTTAATTATTTGTCTGAATCAAATTTTCCTTTACTATTTTCATTTTCAATAAAATATTATGTTCAATTTTCGAGAGCCAAATGACTAGTATATAATTTCCTACCAGTAACTCTGTTCTTAATGTCTGTATTTATTTACTGTTCTTTGTTTCACGCTTTATACAGTTTGCTTCCTCTATATACAGTATATGCAAGTAAATCACGCGTGATCCAGGTATATGCTGATAACCACAAGGGAAAAAAGAAAACACGAAGTTCCCAAGCGCTTTCGTGTAATTCACATCTTCAGGGGTGAGTACAGACTAAAATAGAAGTGCAGAACAAGTTATATATATACAGAGGAGGGTGAGAACAAGTCCACAGAGGTCAAGTATATGTAATGACCCTACTAATCTTTACAAAAGCACCGCAGCGGTCGGTAGTCAGGTCAGAGGGAAAACTGACCCAACCTTCTCACCTGGTTACAAATCTTCTTAATTACAAAATTGTCCAATTTGTACATACCGTTACTCAAATTCATGTTAACGGACTCGGTATGTTTAATGAGACTAGATTCTATGATGTTCCTACTGTCAATTGAATTACAAGGTAATATTGAGGAGGCATTATCCCAGTCAATGCAATGTTTATTATCCCTCAAATGAACGAACAGAGCATTGGATTCCTGGCCTGTCCTAACACTATATTTATGTTGTTTAAGTCTAGTTACAAGATCTTTACCTGTTCTCACCCTCCTCTGTATATATATATATATATATATATATAAATTGTTTTGCACTTCTATTTTAGTCTGTACTCACCCCTGAAGATGTGAATTACACGAAAGCGCTTGGGAACTTCGTGTTTTCTTTTTTCCCTTGTGGTTATCAGCATATATATATATATATATATATATATATATATATATATATATATATATATATATATATATATATATATATATATATATATATATATATATATATATATATATATATATATATATATTATATACATGAATATATCACTGGTTCAGATATAATAAAACTGCTGCTTGTGGCACAGCATGTGGCGGTCTACCATTAATGCTCTATTGTTTCTGTCTCGTCTTTCAAAAAGAAGAACTTCTAGTATAGATGATCGTGAAATTTTTTAGTTACTCCTGGAAGAAGTTTAATTAGTCTCAGTCACACTGCACAGTGTTCTGGTCTTCTCGCGCGCCCTGTAAAATAACAGTATTATATTCATGAATTATAATAAGGAATTTGTGCGTTCCATCTTAAGCTAGTTATTGCAATAAGAAAAAGGAAAATTTAGATCGTGCCGTTATGTAAATTCTAATGTTTATTCTGCTGGTGTTTCCACTTAGGTTGTATTTTTAAATAAAAACTATTTTACGAGGAACATTACGATAGAAATAATATTCAATATTCATAACATATAACAAGCTGGCTGATGTATCTTTGGTGCTGCTGGAGTTAAGCCTGTGTGTGCGTGCGTGCGTGCGCGCGTGTGTGTATGTGTGTGCGTGTACGAGAAGCCTCTGTGTGTTCTCGTCTGTGTGTCTTGGTGGTGGGTATGTATACAGCCGGAATCTAGTGTGGTGTTGGGAGAGTGGACCAAGCCAGCGGATCTCTCTGGATTTCACTGATGATTTCTTAAATTAGTCCGAATAAAGAATTATGAAGTATTTATAATATTTACCAACTAATGACCAAACCTTGACCTCGGTGTTAAGAACATATGTTGAGCTAGAAATCACCAGTATGCATATAATTTTCACATCATTGTACTTAGGTCTTGGGGAATGGCTGATTAATTCTTACCTTTTCCGTCTTAAAACTAGTATAGGTGAAAGGATATATCTGCTTCAGGTAAAGTCTCACTGCAATGTGTTTTGTATTTTTGCCGTTGTCTTGGTGTCATATCTAAAGTGAACCTTAATAAAAGGGAAAATATAACATAACAAATATAAATAGTCTAACACCCACCATATCTGGAAGGGCAAAACAAAATTGAACAAATATTGTTTTTTAAAAGAGAAACACAAAACTCTATCTCGTTTTTTGAGGGAATACTTTTCACTCAGAGAATTAGAGTCCTCAGTTAATACTTTTTCTCTGTTTTAACACTGCAATCTTATAATCCTCCGCAAAAAGTAAAAATATCAGTATATTGTTTTGAATTTGTAAAGTGTCACCTGACTCGGAGTCAAGTGTCCGGAATCAATAGCTACACACATTTATCTTTTTCACGTCGCCACTCGTTTTTTCCTAACAATTTTTCAGCATGTTCTCTGGTACACTCCCCTCTCTCAGCCTTCTAACAACAAGGCTCTAGAATATCCATGTAGTTGATCACTGTCGCTTCATACGATCCAAATTCACACATCAACACCCTTTGACACCACGCCCCCATATTATGCAAAGTAACACTGCTACTTCCTGGGGTTTTCCTCCCCCTCCTACACAGTACCTCCCTCCCCACTCCTATTATGCTTCCATCTCCTTCTTGGTCTTTTCCTCTCCCCCATACAAACTGTTCCAGTACCATACATATTCTCCTTTTATCAGTCTTTCGCTTCTCATTTTCCTCATTCTACTCTGTGTTTATTCGTCTTCCTTTCTCCAGATGTTTTTCATTTGTATTCCTTAACAAGAAAATATTTTTTCATATATTTTCTTCCTTTTTCTAAAGCCATCTGACCCTTCTATAGACACACACTCTGTTTCTGCCACCATTCTATAGATAAATAACTCTAACATACATCTTCTGAAGTTTAATTAGCAGGTTTATTCCTCTATAACCTCAGCTTTAATTTTCTTACTTATTTTTATCGTTTAAACACAAGAATTATACAGCATCTTCCATCTCTCATTCATTCACCATCGAGGTTAATATAATTTCTTCTATATTGTGCTTGGCATTTTTTACGCTCTTTTTAAGCTTGTTTGTAGTAAATTTCTCCTCTTCTTTACTTATCATTTCTTCCTCAATCCACTCAGTATTATTCATTCCTTCATTTACACTCCACAGTGAGGATCATGGTCGGGAGTCACTCAGGCATTGTTTGAAGGTATTGTCCATAACTGAGACAGGGTAAAGTTTAACAATAAAAGGGGGCTGCTACCCATCCTTATTGAGGGACGAAAACAAAAGCTAATAAAAATAAAGATACAAACAACAAAAACAATAATAATAATAATAATAATAATAATAATAATAATAATAATAATAATAATAATAATAATAATAAGTAATTACTTGGCAGCATAGAAAGGTGCCAACTATCTCTGTGTGGTGCATTTTTATTAAGGTTATGAGTTGGGCTTTTTGACCCAGAGAAAATATCACCGTGAACACAGTCGTTCTTTCTGTTCCGTGAGCTCATTAGACAACTACAGTGGTGTAAAGTGATAAATATTTCACACAATCCTGAGCAGTATTTTTTTTTCATTATTCTGTTAGTTCATACACAGATGGTGAGGCCAGTCATGTGGAAATAGTGTAATATTTAGCTTATGTTTTTGACTTACCTCTCATAGCTCATGGTCATGTCAATGTGAATTAAACTAGCCTATAAAGATGTGGATAATAGATCAGAAGAAAGAACGCCAGAAAAGGGATTAGAATAATAAAAACGAAACTACAGTAATAACGAAGGAATCTAAATAAAAAAGTCTGATCACAGTGAGAGAGAAATGAAGCTACTAAAATTCTTAAGGGAAGGTCAGTAGAACTCTCTTGCTCTTGGCAGCTCTTAACAAACTCGAGGTTATTAAAAATGTCAATTGGACTGGAAGATGTCACCAATTGTTTCCAGTCGAGCAGTCATATTGAGAGGTATTGGCCACCATTGTTTATAGATTGCTAATTAAAAATTTCCACCCACTAAGCAGACCATTACATTACTTAAACAATTCCATGTTAGGCACAGGAATATTTTTATCAATATTAGAGAGTCAAGGTAATCGTGAGGGAGATCATTGTCATATTTCTGAATAAATACATTTGTAGAAAGAAATTTTCCATCAGCGATATGTCATTAAAATGTAAATTATATGAGTTATGTATTATCTGTAACTTATTTACATAAATCATTTCATAGCAAATTTAGTTAAAAATATGGATCTCGTCAACTGTGAAGAGATAATGATGCTGTTAATGTGTATGATAAAACATATATTTAAAACATACGTGGACGGAGAATTTTTTCTTTGATATATTTCTTCAGATTAATGATTTTTACTTATACCGTTAGGATCGTGAAAGTAAGTCAGTCATTGTTATGTCTCGTAAAACATATTTGCAAGTAAAAATTAAGCATATACAGAACATCACTCGGGAATGGAAGGAGTTTTAGGATCATTCTTCGCAAATTTATTTATAATGACAATCTGTAAAACTAGTTATGTTTTTTGGAGGTGAAAAAACTTTAACTATATTACAGTAACTGTTTTGAAAAAGACGTGAATTAACCCCTCACTCGAATGAAGTTTAGAACTTCATATAGACTAAAGTTATTGAAGTGTAGTAAAGAACACAAAAATTTGTGTGACAAAATACAAAAATCACATAATTTTATCTCTTTGGTTTAGTTGTAATAAAATTTTAAAACCGAAATAGGGTCTATGGACTTCCTCTCCATTACAATAGCCGCTTGAAAGAAGTGACTCGACCCCCTGAGTACAGTGGAAACCTAACAGGTATAATAAAAACCTCTAGAATACAGCCTTGTCTTCCTTGAGTACAAACGTTATTCGTGTATCTAAGTTTTGGTTATGCAGTAAATTATAATGTAAAATTATTGTAATGAATCCTAGATTTTTCATCATGGTGTATTGAATATTTTTTTTCTTTTGAGCTTCTTGTTATATTTAATGGGATTTTCAGCTGTTTTTCTATTTCCTCAGATCTGCCTCTTTTGTGCCCTTAAGGTATTGCTACACTGGCATTTGCGCCTAGGCTTACGTCCTTGGACACTACATTAAAGAAATATTGTTGTCTAAGGCTAGTGTGGATATCCTCTGAAATAACGAATATACTCACATATAAAGCTTTCTAGTACTATTACGTTGTACAGTAGAATATCAAATAGTATTTTACTGTCAGCAATATCAGTGTTTCTTAAAAAAAAAAATAATGGTTACAAGAGTAACTGTTCTATGTTGGTCGTTGCCCTCATGAATAGAAGTGTTATGATCACTGTACTGTGCATCACTCTGGCAGACGGTGCTTCTACCGAAGCACTTGGTTACAGTTGTGTCTAAACTCCACGTTCCTGGCTCAGAAAGTGCCTGGCATATCGCCCGGACAAGCAAACAAGAAAACAAACAACATGAGCAGCCTCTAAGAACCCCTTTGCGCGCGCTTCACGCATCACCTGGAGACGGAATGCGGGAGAGGGGCGGTGGACAATACGGATCAGATTATGAGTTCTGCCAATGAGCAAATTGTCAACCAGTGAGCTAACAACAAAGTCCACTACAACAAGGAAATATTCAACGTTGAAAGTAACGTAATAACATGCCCTCGGAAATGAACAAAGTTTTCCAATATCTTCATAAGTGTGTCGATCTGAGCGTAACTCGTCATGAAGGAAATTAAAGCGGCGTATTTTAGGGAAAATCAAATAGTGATACATAGTAAATTGCGAAAGTTGGTCACTTGACTCTGAGCTCCTCTGCCAGTTGGCCAGATAATACCAAACTTTTAAACCCGACACAGTTTGGGAACATTTTATTTTTTCTATATCTTGCTTGTAGATCTATATGCCGTGTTTCAGCTTCCCCTTGTGGCTGATATCTTAATTTAAATCTAAATGAAAAAAAAAATCCCATAACCATCAACACGCTTCGGTTCAGTGGGCAGGTAATTGGAACTCACTCCATCCTCAGTGTTACGGTAATAACCAAATTCCTTTTCTATAAAAAACAAACAAACAAACATTAACAGTAAACAATAATCAGGATGGCAAACAACACTGTGACAATTATTGTAGTTGTGAAATTAACGGCACAAATTTCCAAGAAAACAAACACCCACACTGTCGCGTTTCTTCTCGTTAACGGCAGCTAAGAACCTAAAGCCGTGTGGTGTAGTCATGTGTTATCCCTCTCACGTTATATGTCAGGACCTTCAGCATTGCTTTAATATACTTTTCTGCCTTTTGATGGCAATGACCTCCAGGTATGAACGTTAGTTTATAATCTGGAAAACAACTTTGATGAAATGGCGAAAACTAAAGACCAAAAAGAGATAATGACTATAGATTTATTGTAGATGGTTTAGAAGGAAATGATAAAATTGACAATGTAAATTCCTTATTCACTGCCTGGTTAAAACAAATTTATTCTGGAAAACTTCTTCAATGTTATATAAGGTGGGGAAGACATAGTTAATACAGTGCTTCACATCGTCAGCTCATTAATTTCCAGTGTCCCGCCAAGACTGTAGTAAATTATCCGATAACTCCGGTATTTCTAAATTTTGACAGATAATTTTATATTCTGGCTGTTGCATATAACTTGTATTCATTGGTAATGCTCAAAGACTTATGTACAATACATGAACAATATATATCATCGTGTTTACTCTTTACAGCGCACATGAGCGTCAAATGTGATTTTTGCCGGGAAAAGTATTGAATTGTCTAAATAAATCATTGAGATTATTGTCAGTAATTTTGTAAAGTTTATAATTTACTATACCATCATGGCAGTGAAACAACCAGTCCACCAGACCGCTAAAGGATAGCACAATGGAAAACTGCCAAAGTTACTCAACATGTGAATGTGAACTGCACCAAATATTGGCTATGTCGCCAACACTGACTGTCCTCATTTTGGTGAAATATTTAAGATCCCAAACAAAAGCTCAACTGGTGAAGCATATATATATATATATATATATATATATATATATATATATATATATATATATATATATATATATATATATATATATATATATATATATATATATATATATATATATATATATATATATTCACTGTATATGCTTCACCAGTTGTGTGTTACGCTGAATGTCATCGTCTGCATTTCTCTTTTAAAATATCTTCTTTCGTCTCTCCTTTTTAAGTTTTTTATTTAAACGTCTTTTGAATCCTTGACTCTTCTGATGATCTTCTTTTTCCAATCAATATTCATTAAAATTTTATTTGTTATCAAACTTGTATTAGCTTGCATGCTCTTTTCTCCAAGAAGTTTTTATCTCACTTTCTGACTTTTATCTCTTAACTCGCTTAACTTTCGTGCTTTAAATTATTCTTCAAGTCCTTCCTCCAATATTACACTAAGTTTGATTTGGATTTCCATTTTACATTTTTCCCTATCTATGCTTGCAGCTTCCCTAAATCCCGTTTGAGTGTTATGATTTTTACTATTTCAAGCTTCAGCCTCACTAAGTGTCCTACTGGACCATAGTCTGCCCCTGGGTAGGTCCTATTATCGGTTACTGAGTATTTAAAATTTTCTCCTGTACTTACAAATCCTTCCTTGAAAGCTGCACACTCTCGTTTTACTTCCATTTTATATAGTATCTCCAACTCTCTCAGCTCTGTTCTCTGTTCTCACCAATACATATCAACCACCTACAGTACTTATCTTCCTCCTCATCCTTTGTTCCTGCTTTCCAGTCATCACCTCGAACATCAGTGGCTTATGCCGGGGTGCACTGTACTGCCCTGTGATTGCCCTACAGTCCCCCAACCTCTACCACTTCTATTCTTACCTATCAGCGGATCAGTTTCGACTCGGCTGTTGTCAATTCGATATGTCACCTTGTAGGATTTTGTTGTTTTGTTTCTGGCACAGTCAGTTTTTAATTACTATTCTATAACTTGATGGCATCTCTACCAGTTCCTTACAGTTCTTTAATTCTGGCGTTCTAACCATACATGTCCTCTCTATTCAATATTATCAACTTACACACACACACACACAGAATGAAATATGAACCCGAAACGACTGAGATAGATATAATTTATTTCATTACATCAAAATTCTTCTTCATCTTGCGTCTCTCTATTTTCACTTGTCACCCAAACTTGTCAACTTCCTCTGGCAATTTTTCCATCGTGGCTCACCAGTTTCGCCTTCATATTTTTCTTTGCAAATTTTTTTTTTTTGTGGGGGTGCTAATTTTTTCTACTCACCAGCAGAAGAATTTTGTTTATTTTATCGTCTGTTCTGCTCATCCGTCTATTTGGTTTTGTTTCATATGTCTGTTCAGTTCACCTCCGTATCTTCCCTGCTCACCTGTCTGTGTAATTAGTTCACTTATCATTTTATTTTGCTCACCTGTTTATTCCTTAGTTCATACATCTCTCTGTTTCTCTTCTTACTAGTCTCTACTCAGCTCACTAGTCTATCTGTTCAGAATTATACTGTCCTTTTACTTAGCTGATTTTTCCTTCTGCTTAGCTCACTGGTGTATTTCTACAGGTCTTCTCTATCTCTTAATCTACCCCTATCTCTACATTGCTCTTCTCTGTCTATCTCTTCATCTCTGTTGGTTATCTCTTCATCTCCCCTTGGATTCCTATATGTTTCCCTTGTTTGTCTCTCCATCTCCCCTGTCTGTGTCTGTCACCGCCACGTATCTCATCTGATCAATTGTGTGCTGACATTATTTTTATCATCATGTAGGTAAATAGTTGACTCTGGGTACATGAAGTAGGAACAAATTAGAAGCGACAAACGTGATGTGCTTGAGTAAGATACGTGGGGTGAATAGAATGTAGAAAATGGTAAATAAAGAATTAAGGAGGACATGTGGAAGTGAAAGAAATACCATACAAAAGAATGACCAGTGTTTTTGCTAGATTAATGTGAAAATATTATGGAATAGGAAGTATTTTTATATTTTCTTATTTATTTATTTTTTTTAAGGGGATTAGCCCACCCGGGCACAGGTCACTAAACCACATCGGGACCTGAGGGGCGAAAATATAATAATAATAATAATAATAATAATAATAATAATAATAATAATAATAATAATGATGATGATGATGATGATGATGATGATGATGCATAGTAGATAAACTTTGTAATAAATACAAAATTGAAAATAAATTAATAATAATAATAATAATAATAATAATAATAATAATAATAATAAAGAAATGCAAAAATGAAAAAAAAAGATCAAAGGTGAGAAACAATATATGTATGTTGTGTTGTCAATAGTGAGAGAAACAATTGAGACCCTGCAGGTGAATTATCCAAAGAATTTATTATTAAAAAAATTATAATTTCATAACTAAATCGTCAGTGTTTTATCATTCATGCACTCGATGAAAGTGTGTTTCACCAAACCATATTAACACATTTTAGCCAACATACTACAGTTCCTCTCTTTCACATTGCAATATTGCCTGACGCGGCATCACACCCCCCCTGCACATGCCTTCAGTAGTAATTAGCAAATGAGCAAATTGATGTTATCTCAATGGAATGCAAATTGCAATATACTGATTGGCTGTTGATCTACACTCACCATCGTCCCCTGCAGGCGAGAAGCGCTCGGTGAGACCCAGGTATGGAAGTGACTGGTGAGGACGGACACTTATATGCAGCCAATCATGGGATTGACTTGTGAGGGCAGAACGATATATTCACCCAATTATGGAAGTGATTATTGAAGTCAAACAGGTTTATGTAAAAGGATAATTATACTAGCAACTAGTGAGGACAAACAGTTACATGCAGTCATTTATGGAAGTGACTGGTGAGGGCAAACATTAATATGAGATCGATTAAGGGAGGATCGTCCCTTGAGCACGGTTGAATATGGAAGTGACTTGTGACGGTAAACTCGGATGTGTGGTAAATTTGGTGATGCTTAATAATAATAATAATAATAATAATAATAATAATAATAATAATAATAATGATAATTAATTTCATGATTCATTATTATTATTATTATTATTATTATTATTATTATTATTATTATTATTATTATTATTATTATTATTATTATTTATTTATTTATTTATTTATTTATTTATTTATTTATTTATTTTTTATTTTTTTTTTTTTTTTTTATTATTATTATTATTATTATTATTATTATTATTATTATTATTATTATTATTATTATTATTATTATTATTATTATTATTATTATTATTATTATTATTATTATTATTATTATTATTATTATTATTATTATTATTATTATTATTATTATTATTATTATTATTATTATTAAATGGCCACTAAAAGAGATAGGAAGAGGAATGAGCAGTAATGAGACACCAGCGTCCAGCACCACTAGTGAGGTGGGGGGGGGACCTGCCTGGACCGCCACCAATTAGCCACATAATCTCCGGACCCACAAGTAATTAACTGTTGACGTGAATGAGTTCCGCCGCGCCTCACACCACCTTCCTGCCGCACCAACCAGTTACTGATGCCTGACCTGGGTCGGAGGTCGTACCGCCGCCCTGGCAAATTGCTGAGAGTATGTTATTTCAGCCATTAATTCCTCGTAGGTACAGTACGAGAATATCACGTAGATTAAGATCTAGTCCGCTGCAGTGTTGGCGTAGTGAAAGTCCGATCCTATTTCCGTGCCTTAGTCCAGGGGGGATTATCTGCGGTGTATACAGTACTACAGAGCATTATTATGTATTTGAAGGTCTGTGAAATTGACGTTACAATATTTTTTATATGTATGTATGTACTGTATGTATGTACGTGTATGTATGTATGTATGTATGTATGTATGTATGTATGTATGTATGTATGTATTTATGTATGTATGTAACTTGGGACATTATAATACATATAATATAATATAATATAAAATTATTTTTTCACTCCCTAAATTCTGTATTAACCTATGGACGGTTTACTGTCAACAGAGACAAGACCTGAATAAGAGAAAACTTACTCTCGGCATCTTGACTGATGTCGATCACTTATGTGAATGGTGAAGGAAAGGTAAACATGTTAAGCTAAATACATTTAACTTAACTGTTAGCGGATGAATGGAATATATCACCCATGACTAACCTTATTTTTTCTCTTATTTCAACACCTGTGAAGTTTTTATAAAAAGCACTGATGTCAAATCGTTTCTGGGTATACACTGAACATTTTCGAAAATATCCATAAAGCGCGAAGAAATATGGAGAGGCCAGGTAAACACTCTCCATCTGTAATGTGTTCCTCTCTGATCTCTATGGAGAGAAAGAGGGAAAAATCCCGTTTTTTCCCCATTAAACCTATGATATCTGAAAGTAGGAAGGGAAACTCATTCAAACGAGGGTAAAGGGGTCTGAGTTTAATGAACTAAGGCACTTACTCTCCAAGTTTCATCACAAACAACTAAAAAGAAAACGAAGACTACATTGTATTTGAAGAAAACATGAGAGAAGGAAGACTCAGAAAGCAACATACTTCTTCCCTACCGGGGGGGGGCGATAATTCGTTACTGCTGGAAAACATCTATAAAATATCTGTCAGCGTCTTCGTGAAACAATTTTAATTGGACAAACAGACGCAAGACTGGATAGAGGCACGGACGGACACACGTAAAGGGTAAACAAAACCTTTAATGCTTCGTGACACAGATAGCGGGTAGTATAACATTGTATTTGAGAATGGGAGAAGAAAATTATCCCCCTAAAAAACAGTAATGTACAGTCGGGGATAAAAGTTCGCTCTACGTGGTGAAACTGAGTCACGGGAATGAATCTCTGAACTGACTTACCCTGACTGTTTCATCCCATTTGGGGTCGATGCTGCTTCGTTTTGGGTGGGAGCGAACTTTTCACCCCGACTGTACTTGGTATCGGTGTAAACATAAGAACTATAGTAATATTGGGATCATATAAATTCCCACACACATATATTTAAAAAAAAAATTATCTTTCCTGTCATTAGTAAAACACTGAAGTAGTAATTTTGAGTTATGTATTTCTTTTATTTTTAGGTTTCTTCATATACATAATTTTTTTATACAACGAGATTATGGAGAAGTTTGAAGATGTTATTTTCTGATACCTCCAAAAGAACTATAAGTGACATATTAACACGATTTTGACTAACATAATACAAACTAAAATACACAGCATCAGTATGAACCTAACCTAACCTAACCTGACCTAACCTAACTTAACTTAATTTTAACATAACTCCGATATAGTGTGTTGTGGTATGATAGTAAATGACAACTGAAATGAAGTCGAGTCAGTTTTATCATATACGCACCAACTTCTGTAAATAAACACAAAAGTTTACCTTATTTCCTAAAAGTCTATTGTATTTTAAGGCTTAACCAGGCGATTATCCCAAGAGTTCACAACAACTACAAGGCGGCCGACTGAAAAATAGTTGTTTTTCTCTGATTTTTCTGCACTGATTTTTCTGATTTTATGCAATATGGATTTTGCCATATTACAGTATTGTTTGTTTCTTCATACGGTAATATTTATATAAACACAAATATAGGTACGCACAACGAATTATAAAACACATGCATACGTTTACTAGGAGATACACATACATTTTCTGTTACACAATCCTACACAAACACATAAACACATATAAAACTATTCTACTCTGGTTATGCAGGATATTAAACCATCTTAAATTAAAATACGTTCAAATTTTTATTAAAGATGGAATTGTCTTACACCGAGACGATAAAACTTCTCTAACAACAGATTACTTTATAACCTGTTAGGTTGGGTAAGTTCAGATAATTTGCTTAATTAAAGTAAAATTTGCATTAAAAGTATCTCTCTTAACCACAATCATCCCACAAACGGATTTAAAAGTAATCCAGGTTTTTTTTTTTTTGAGATGTTCCATTGTTTCTAGTCTGCCATCTTAATAATGTGGATTTTCTTGGCGTTGTGATAGTCGCCTTCAGCTTGGGACCGCGCCATTTATGGATTTGCTACGGTAAATTGAGTAGTTACAGCTTCTAGTTATGCGTATAGGAAATGTACAGTACTAAATATATAATTAAATTTAATAAATGAGATTTTGTTTTGTACATCATCTTTTCGCTTTCTCGTACCATTCGCTATCCGATTTTCTTCACCATTCAGCGGATTACATCTCTGTTTGACGTTTCCTTATTAAACTAGATATATAATCGATCATGTAACCACAAAAAAGGTTGCCCGTTTTATGGATTTTTTTATCTGGTTAAAGGAACGAATTAATGAACCGGGATTCTCTTTTAACTAGATTGGACGCCGACCAATTAATCCGATTAAATGAGACTGTAATGTAGTGTCACTATTTCATGTAATATTCTTCGTTATAATAAATGTCTGAAAGTGTCTCTGTGTTATTTCATAATCTTTAGTATCATAAATATATTACATTAGAAAATAAGAAACAAAGTTTCATCATGACCTCGTCAACACTGAGGCTCTGGCACTAGTATTGATCAACACTGAGACTCTGGTACTGCTAATGATCAACACTGAGGCTCTGGCACTAGTATTGATCAACACTGAGACTCTGGTACTGCTAATGATCAACACTGAGGCTCTGGTATTAGTAATGGTTAACACTGAGGCTCTGGCACTAGTAAATGCTCAACACTAAGACTCGGAGATCAATAAAGAAAGGCTCAAATGTATTTACGAGAGGGAAAGATAAAGGAACCAGGAGGAAGAGGTGGGCTGCTGTTTTTAACCGGGTGCCAATAAGTTACTTTTGTTAATTCCATTTTCTATATGTTATTTTCTTAGTGGTCAGTTGATTTTATTTTATTTTGTCTACTTTTCGCGATTTTCAGAGTAAATAAATATATCAATAAGTTAGAACACAACGTAAATGGATACTATATACATTACACTTGGCTTGGAGAGTTTTATCCTAATGGTCTAGTTATGTGAATAAAATATTAATGAATGATACGGAGAAAATCACTACTTTGCGGGGGATAAACAATATGGACTCAGGATGGAATTGTTAAGAGGTGTGGAAGGAAGAAAAAAAAAAGATCTTACATACTCGTATTTCTATCATTCACACATTGCAGACGCTCCATATAACCTATGAGAGAAGTGGAAAGAGAAGAGTGAAGAATAGGTAGTGTTGGGGTGAGAAGGGAGGAGAGGAGAAGTGATGTGAGATAAGGGAGAGAACTGACGTGGACCTAATGTGAAGTGAAAGTTCCAATGGGGTGGTGGTAAAGGGAAGGGAGGTGAGGGAAGAGAGGGAAGGAGGGTGATGAGTGGGAAGGAAGGGAGAGAAAGTGTGTGTGTGTTTGGGAGGAGGGGGTTGTGTGAGGGCGAGAGAGGAAGCAAGTGGTAGGGGAATTGGCGAGTCAGAACAAAATAAGAAAAAAAATAAGAACCAGATATTTTTGGCTCTGTTTTTTCGTGAAATATTTATTCGTGTAGTAAGTTTTTCGTGAAATAATTTTTTATTCGTGGAAGTTTTTTTTTTTTTTAAGGTCTATTCTTTAATCGCGCATTTTTTTCCTGGATATTATTTTTTGTAGATTAATATTTTTTGTTAAGTTAATTTAGTGAGGGAAAATATTTTGTGGAATATTGTTTTTTCATTGAGCATTGTTTTTCCTTCAAGCTATATTTTCATGGTGCAATAGCTTTTAATGGGAGTAATATTTTTCTCATGAAGTAGAATTTTTTTTGGCACAGTCATATTTTTCGTGGCTATAATGTTCGTGAGGTAATATTTATTGCAAAGAAAAAAAATCATCTTTATTATCTATGTATCGAATAACATTTTATAATGGAGATTTTTGTTTCGTAATGGGGCAATTGAGGTGAGGAAGGGAGGAAAACGTCTTTAACATGTGATCTTGGTGACACCGATCCACAGATGATAGATATTTGGAAGATGTTGACCGTAACGACGACAGTATAATCTAACATCTATTTAGTTTATTTTAGTAACGTAACAATATAACACACACATGGGGAAGTCAACTATTACTGAATACTTTAGTAAATATCGAACCAAATTTCAAACTTCTAAAAGGCAACGTAGGAGGGTGTTTGTGTCTCGGGCCTACAGACTTACTGGTAGTCATCGAGTGGTATAAAGTATGTATCTAATGATCTCTATATTCTGGGAAGATGAAGGGGATAAGAACCTTTACTAAATAGATTCTCAGCCTCCATTAAAGAAGAGAGAGAATCAAAGTTCTCTTGTTACAACTTAAATATTTTTTTAGAAATGCAAGTGGTGCGTTACATATTCAAACGGGACTTGGAAATCGATACACTTTTGACCAACAACATTTCATTTACGTTAATGTGGTTATCTGATTGATTATACAAGTTTTCGGCGTAGCAAACAGACGAGAAGTTTTCAGTTGAGATTTTTCACATTCACCTGGCAGTTGTTCGTGGCTAAAAATAACATCAGTGAGAAATAAGGTACATGAATACAGATGTTACGTATACTGTATATTCTCAGCTAATGCTCTCCGGGCGTGTCCCCTCGTACTGCGCTCCTAACGAGTTGAATAACAAATCTAGAAGCTGGAGACTTACTTCTTTGCCATTAAACAGACACAAAGAGAACCCTGGAGTATTACTTTTTTAATTAACATGTGGAAAAATGAGTCCATGTTGTAGTGTTCTCATTCAAGCAGATTTATGGTACAGGTTTGAGGTTTGAGCAGTGATGATGTTACAGTGATGGGCTTAATGAGTCTTGTGTGGGGGAAAATGGATCTTGTACACCCGGAGGTCCAGGTTCTTCAAATACTGACGCTCATATTTTATGTAATTTGTACATAGTGTCTGAGTCCCTTGCACAAAGTACTGAAATTTTCTGCTATCCTTTATATACTCCCAAAGCTTTTCCTTGTTATTTTATATCCATGTACAATATTACTGTAGCCTGACCAAGAGCTAATCAAGTTGAACGTAAATCAACATATTTCACATTCTTTTATTATGAGCGATCACCACAAGAAGTTTAATGAAACAGTAAAACCTTAAGTCAAGTCAGAAGGAAAATGTACACAAGGATATTCATAATGCATTACAGGTGTTATGCTTAATATATATTTTCAAGGATAATTACGCTAAATGTTACTTATCTGTCGAACCTTCACACAAAGGCTTTCCAAACGAAGTGGATCAATATACCATTTTCCCCTCTACCACCTAGGTGTTAAACCGTGTCACGTACAGGCAATATTCTCCACTGCCCACCAGTCGATCGTGTCAGCTGTGCCTACAGACTCCCTGCTCCCGGACTCTCTTAACAATTCACACACTTTCTGTTTCTCCTTTAAAGAAAAATAATAAAACAACTCAAACATTTATATATATCAACAAAAATGTATAATCCAGGAACCTATTTACCAGACGTCACAATATCATTTCTATACACGTATATCTGGCTACTAATCCATATCATCAGTGTATAATATACCAAACTGTGAAGCAGAGCCCCATAATCTCTGACCATCCAATACAAACAACGTTTTTGAAGATAACTGGCGATATAACAGTATCTTCATGTACCTGTTAACTCCCAACTAACAACTATGCCCAAATACCGTAACTTAATTTCCGAAACGATTATAATTATATACAAACAATGCAATGAAATACATATTCATGTTTCCTTACGCAAATACCATCGATTACAAGACCAAATCACAGGCAATTATCCTTTGCAAAGAAAACAGGTTTTATGGTCATAATTGCATTCCAAATTTGGAGATCATTGCTATTGGAAATTAACTTGGCGAGGATATCATGCTATGCTTCACTTAGTAATCTAAATAGTAATTCCGATACAGCGATACTGTGGCCGCCATAAAAAAATGGTATCGATGTATTTTAATACATTTAGGGGTTTGTGCTGTCAGGGGACCAGGAGTAATGGTGATGGTAGGTTTAATGTTTCAGGTAATGGCTTGTTACTAATACTCATCTTCCCCTTCCCTTCACACACAGACACAGACACACACACACACACACACACACACACACACACACACACACACACACACACACACACACACAGAGTAACAGCGTGGTCCATACACAGTACGTTGCTTTTCTCTTTCTCAGCAGATTTTCTTTATGTAAATTCTTTTTCCAGTGACTCGATTTCCCACGGCAAACAAGTAAGACATTCAGAGAACCGATAAGAACGCTAGACCAATTCAGAGAACCGATAAGAACGTTAGACCAGTTATCAAAGAAATCTACATGGTAGTTTACACATCGTGCAAACCATTTTCTTTGTTGAAGTTATGTAAGACATGTAGTAATGAGTGTATCCCACAGAGGAAGTATTTACGTCGAATAATGGTGTAAGAAGCAAAATAAATAGAGGTAGGAACTGTTGCTCTAATTTCAAAGAAGGAGTTGTTGTTATAATGTTATTAGTGCGCCTCAACACCTAAGGCGTTTAAGCGAGTAACGAAGTTACTAAATACACTATTACATCAACAGTTGAAAATTATAAGAGAAAACTAAGAAGGAGAAAAAGGAAGTATGAGAATTTGTTGGGAATTCGAGTTGTTTAATATTTCGACTCCGTTGTCAGTTAAGCATTCAATAGCCGTTAAAATATCTGTGATGTGTATTATATAATTTATTTGTATATAAATTATACTTATATAGACTATGATTTATATATATATATATATATATATATATATATATATATATATATATATATATATATATATATATATATATATATATATATATATATATATATATATATATATATATATATATATATATATATATATATATATATATATATATATATATATATATATAAACTGCGTGTATGTTTGTTGTGTTTTCTTGGCTGTTGACTCTCAAAATTAACCTGATAATCCTTCTGCTATATTTTGTTTTGAGGGACATCTGGTAAACGAGAATTCCATTACTGGTATTGTGCTGGCTGGCGTCAGTCAGCAGACACTTTTAAACCAGCATCTGGAGTCGTCAGGTATACTGTATCACTCAACAGTATGTGTGTGTGCGTGTGCATGCGTGTGTGTGTGTGTGTGTGTGTGTGTGTGTGTGTGTGTGTGTGTGTGTGTGTGTGTGTGTGTGTGTGTGAATCATAACCAGAAATTAGGAACTGCACTACTCTAGAACTAATGAATCTCTTAATCCACTCGTTCTTTCCCTCTTGAATGTTGACAAATGTGTATTTTTAATATTTTCACAAAAAATGTAGAAATTCCTGACTGAAGTATTGATTATGTACATTTTTAACTGAACTTCTGATATGTGAAGTGTTCATTACAACTGTGAATTACACGCTGTCAAGTAGGCAGTCGAATAATGAACACTTCAGACATTGGATGATCTGCTTATGTGTGAGTCATTATGTAGTTAAACATTAATTATATATTATCTGTTTAGACCACTTTATGCAGATGTGGTAATGTATAATATTAATGATGATTATTTTTTATTAGTTTTTGTTAGGTTAGGTTAGGTTAGTCTCTCTTCAGTTGAGGAGTGTCTTTATTACCAAGGCACCAGAACGATGTTTCCCAATTACTACATAATTGTTGATGACCAGTCCATTTAATAACTTAAGGTACTCTCTTAACAAGGCTGTAGAGTCATTTAGAATAAAATATCTGGTAAACACTGGAGAACTATGTGAAGGTATATTGACCATTACCCGGGTAGATATGTTTGTATCTGTATATATGTTTGTAACTGTACATTTGTTGACAGCTGTACATTTGCAGCTGTACCATATGGCATCACAAAAATTGTGACCAAGTCCCAGGTCGCTAATCTAACTTTCTGCCTCATTACACACAATTGCAGGGTTTCAATTGTTTCTCTTACTATTGACAACACAACATACATAATGTATATCGTTTCTCACACTTGATTTATTTTTTTCGTTTTTGTATTTATTTATGGTTATTATTATTATTTTTTATTTTTTTTTATAATTTTGATCTATTTTTATTAATTAATTAATAATAATAATAATAATAATAATAATAATAATAATAATAATAATTATAATAATAATAATAATAATATGATGATGATGATGATGATGATGATGATTTCGTCTCCCAGGCCCTGATGTGGGTCAGTGACCTGTGCATGTGTGGGCTAATCCCCGTAAAAAAAAATAAGCATATGTTGATAGCTGTCCGTACACATTATGTAATGAGATTGATAAGACTATAACACTTAAATGGAACAACGCGACGAGAAACCTTTTTAATACCCATCATTTTCACAATTACAATCAGAGTCATGGGTGTAAATTATTACCGAGGTTCATGAGAACAAGTCGTCCCAACAATATAAATTTGCTTAAACTATGTAATAATGAAATTTAGCTCAATGTAATATGTATGGATATTATTCAGATCATTTTGGGTAATGGAGACCACAACTTGCTGGAGTGTCGGGTATAACTGCAAGCCAAAGGCGATATTCATTAGTCCCGCTATACAATAGGTTATAGTATACGAACAGCTCAAGGTATAAGTGGGCAATGGAGGTAACACAGAGGGACAGTGATGAAGATCAGGAAAAGGTCAGCGTGGGTCAGGTGGAGACTTAACGGTGCAGGAGTGTGAAGGTCGGCAGCGCACTAGACAGGAACACCGATCGATGGACAGAACAGACGTGGCTTTAGCTACGGGGACACTGCTGGGTGGCAGACGAGGAATGCTTGAGTGCTGCACAAGGGTGAGATCTGTGTAGGAGGATGTATCTTGGCTGCCTAGTGAGGTTTGTACAATGAAAATATTCATTCACGCAATTTATCAGAAATAAACCTTCAAATATCGGTATTTTTTCTGTTGGTGTATTTCTTAAACAGAAAATGGTTAGTTTTATGATAAATCCTGCAGCGAAGTTTTTAGACACTAGGAGACATGGTCTTCAAGGTATGTAATTCTTCAGTGGGTCCCACTGAATACTGTACCCTCGGTCCATAAAAAACTGTCTTGCCCAACTATAAAATCAGGTGGTCATGTAAAGCTGGTGAGTCAGGGGTACTGGTGAACAAGTAGAATTAGTTTAAATTTTAATTTAAATGTTCTTTCACAGGCAAATGGCTTCAAGAACTAAAAAATCAAGGTTTTTTGTCGTTACCACACAGTCACACGGTCACACAGTCACACGTTCACTCCCAGCCATATGTCCCATAGAATTAATAGTCTTTTTTTTTTAAGTACAGCAGCACAATCTGATTATAGTACCGTAGTAGTACAATAGCCCTTCCTTCAAACATTTTATCTGAGCTCTTGAGAGTTGCACCTGAGATCAGCGCTGTCCTTACATCGTAACTGCCTGCCTGAACATTGTAACCAGCTTCACATCTATACTGATATTTAAATTGATATTCGCTATAGTAAATCAGTTATTTCTGGAGAATTTCTTTAAAGTCAATCTTTGTGTTAAGATATAAAATTTAACCCCAGCAGCGCGTACACAACTGCCATCACCTGCTTTCAGTAGATACTCCTCAGCACCCGACCAAGTACCTTGTAGAGTGCTTTCTCGCTGCTTTAACTACCACACAGGAGAGGACCCAGAGTCAGGGTTTTAGGGATGCACATGTTAGGAATACAGTACATTTTAGCTCTCGATTTTTAAAGATACGTTTATGTCAAGTATATGAAGATTATGTGATACTTTAATACATCCTAAATAACCATTTATGGCAATTTATCATAATTATTCTTCCACTCAGGTATTTATTTTTTGTATTCCTGTATCAGTATTTACTGCATGCCTTATTGTGTGATTATGCTAAATATCTTCAACTCCCAGAGGAAATATTTCCATGGAATATTTTAACTTTTTATATCACATTTTCTTATTTCCATTTACTATCATGGTCACTATTACAGTAAGCCATATATATATGCCTACCAATTATTTACCGACACGTGTAATTACTGTAATTTCCATAACACATTTCCTCAAAATTGCAGATCTGGGAATAAGTTTGGAAGTTATATCGTTAAATTACCCTTAAAGACCGCCTCTGTTATCAGAAAGTCAATATATGTGATCAACGCTAATGGAGAGGATTTCTTTTGTTAATGTGAGACGCGTCTAAAAATAGAGTCGCGCTCCAACAGTGGGTCTTTAATAACCTTAGTGTGCTCAACACACGACGGCTGCCAGCAACTTGGTGTAACAGACGAACAGTAAGCGGGAGTAAGGGATAGAGAGATGAATAAACACAGATGAAAAGGAAAATAGTAAGTAAGAACTGCTGAGTCTTAGACGAACAATTTTCCCAGGATATAGAGAAGTAACGGACGTGTTTGCGACTCTGTATGTATGTATGTATGAGCTTATTTGTATATGTATGTGTGTACGTATGTTTGTAATTATGTTTGTGTATGTATTGGCATGTGTGTAACTTTGTGCTCATTTCCTTAGAGTTATAATACTTCACTAGAATCGCTTAATAAGGGAGAGTATTTTTACCCTTTCAGTACGACAGTTTAAATTACCATCCTCAAAGGGATAAATTATCGTCCTCAAAGAGATAAATAATTATTCCGTTAAAACCAAGAGAAATATTTGGCACTAAATATTTTGTATACGAATTACAAATATATGAAACTGTTACAAGTTTTTCCTGACACTTTGATGAGACGTTAAATCCTCCCTATATGCGGTTCACATTATCATATTCTCACGTATCCTAGTTTAGGGTCGGCGAGGTAAGGTTGGTTTAGGTTACATAAGCTTAGGTAATTAGTGGTTTATGCTCTTGTGGGTATAAATTATAAATGAACGTGTGTGTGTGTGTGTGTGTGTGTGTGTGTGTGTGTGATGTTAACTTGCAGTCTTTCATGCTACAGAAGAGATAAAGTAATGAGTGTCTATTAAAACAAATCTCATTAAGCCAAGTAAACAACATGTGAACATTAAATTTATATGACGTATTTCCATGGCTTCCTCACACAACCTCTTGGTGACCTTATCAAAGTAAACCTTCACTAGCAACGGAACAAACAATTCTCGTGTTGACAAAAGCAAAAATGCAAATAATGATATTTTAGATTATATTGTCAGTTCACTACCAGCCAAGACTTAAAGCAGCGAGTAGTAATCAACAAAGGAAGAAAAGTCAAAACTCACGTTAACAACTGATAAGAATCAAGGGAGGCGTGGGATTATTCTTTTGTTTCCTTCATATATGTTTTCTTAGGAGCAGAAAAAAAATCGAAGGAAAATGTACAGACGACAATAGAAAGGTGTATAGATTACAACTGTGTCAGTGAGGAGCCCACAGGAGATGTGTGTCATGTAATATGAAATGACAATATCCTTACAGCCGTGTGTGCGCGTGTGTGTGTGCATGTGTGCGTGTGTGTGTGTGTGGAGAAAACACCACACTGGAAGAGCTGAACTGTTTTATTTAAAAACTGAAACCGATATATACAAAAAATATTTAGTCCATTAAGTTGTAATAATATAACATAGTTTTAGCATTATTTGGCAAAAACATCAGTTGTTTTTAAAGCTTAGTCGGCGATTATCCCTCTTTAGCGAGAGTAGGCAGCGTGACGGCATGCACTTCACCGCCTTCACGTCCCCAATACAGTAGAGTTAGGTATCCATTTACATGTGGATGAATTTGGTGTGGAACGGTATCGAATTTTTTTACCCTTACGACATGAGGCGAATACTGTATCCACTAGGCAATCATACCCGAATTTTTAAATCTTGTAATATCACAAAGAGCCGAGGTTCTGTTTTGTTACTCTCAAAGTTCAATAGCAAGAATATGTCTCTTGAATATGCCAAGACTCGGTTTTAGTTTCCACACTAAATAATATCTTTATCTTTTATGAATTACGAAAGTTGTTAGTCTTTCTGTAAAGGAATCACTATCTACAAAATTCAACCTTAAAACAATATGATTAAGAATTACAAGTTGAAATGAATAAATTTTTTGGCAGTAAAGGTAAAGCTTGTGTTTTGATATATTATTTGATTAACAGAACAACTCATCTGGAGACGGTGAAATTGATGTAAACACTGAAGAACAACTTTAAAGTGGGGTGCCGGAAGAGACGTGTTGTTGAAGTGAGAGAGAAGACTATGAGGAAGGAAAGCTTAAACATTCTCATTCTCTCTCTCTTTCTCTCTCTCTCTCTCTGGTACATGAGATTTTTCACGTACTCATCGGACGGTACTCTCAGAGGGACAAAATAACCGAGGTCAGAAAAAAATAGTGAAAAAGATAAAAGACAAGAGAGAACCATGAAGTGTAAAGAGAGGTATAACAGTGTCGCCTTTGAAACAACCTGCAGGATTATGAGCGTCAGTAAAACAATATTATGGAATATTAAATTTTTGAGTGAAATGCTAGAACTTTGTTGGAAAACTTTAATGGAACGTGAGCGCTGAAATAGTGAGGAAGAAAAGAAGGGAGAAATACTCGCGATAATAAAATATATTAGATGAGACAGGTGCATTTGAGCTGGACGATACTGAAGATGAGAGAGATAGTGGTGGCCGCTCATACACACACACACGTCCAGGAGAGTGCCCCACCGACACCCTCCTGGACGTGTGTTGTAGGCGGGAGGGAGGGCGGGGGAGGGAGGGCGGGGGGGTGGGACAACGTAGTGCCGCCGCATACACTCTCCAGCGTGTGTGTGTGTGTGTGTGATGTGTGTGGTCAAGGCAGTGTCACCAACTACTTTCCTGGTGCTCTGTCATATGCTCTCCTCTGTGAAAACATGCATAATTTGTTTGTCGTGTTTGCAATACGCAGTAGTTAATAACAATAAAGTCAGCACAACACAACCTGGCCATACGGCAGTGATAGCCGGAGATCTTCTCTTGATCAATACATCTGTTCTCGCTGTTTGATTTTTACGTCATTAGAACACATAATTAATTTTACAGAAACGTATAACCATGACAGTGTCTAACACCTCGTAGGCAGCTTAAAAACATGAATGATTTCACAGTATTTCAGCAAATACATCACTTCATCATTACCAGCTGAGGCTCATGGCAACGTATCTAGTTTTTACTTTTCTGCATCACATACAGGAAACAATTACGGAGCAAAATGTTCATCAATGTCTCGGAACTTATACCCAAAATTTGAAGTCCTGAAATTCTGAGGAAGCAATTACAACCAGGGCGGATTACGATTCATCGAGTCTCCAAGAGTTTTCTGGATCCAATTTGTGAGGATTGGCAGCACGAGAGTCTGGTCTGCCCTCCCTCTTATAATATTTCTCATATATATATATATATATATATATATATATATATATATATATATATATATATATATATATATATATATATATATATACATATACGTACACGGCACCGTGTAACTACAAATGACTATCCGGAGCTCAAACATTTGTGATGAAAACAGTAACAAAGCTACAGTGAACAGCATGAATCACTAAAAAGATTCCTTACGGGATTTTTTAGTTTTAATAATGAGTTAACGTTTTCTTTCCACGTCCCTTTAAATTTTTCCTCTGGGACTGTCATAAATGATGTTTTTTTGTTCTACCAATACCAACAACTTCGAAAAATCTGAAGGAAAGGTTATGTGATTCTTTTAAAAAGTAAAATATTTTTTTTTTAGAGCTCATCTCTAGTATTGTATCTTGTCTAATGTTATAGATTTGTGAGTTTTTTATATTTTTCTTCAAAATGTTTAAACTGGGAAGATCATTTATATTCTTCCATAATAATAATAATAATAATAATAATAATAATAATAATAATACATTAGTCTCTTTCTTCTCTATTAAAAAACTACATTATAACTACGCATGAAGTATAAAGAACCAAGACTTAGGTCATTGGCTCTGTTAACTGGTTCTCAATAAAAGAAACAAATATCCATCACGCTCATATAACAATTTTAGTCAGGTCAGGACAGGCTGACTTTGGGACGACTAAACAGAGCTATAAACACACTGGTAAAATAATACTCATGAGCCCATTGAGATCAGTTGTATAATCGGAAAAAAATATTAATAATTATGAAAAATGACTAAATGAAGATAGCTGGTTGGGGAGGGAATACAGATGTGTGGGATGGGGATACATGTGTTTGGAGTAAGGAAAACAGGTGTGTGGGGTGGGGTTACAGGTGTGTGAGGTGGAGATACAGATATGTGTGTTGGGTGGAAAAAATAAGGATGTGGGGTGGGAAAACAGGTGTGTGGAGGTAGATAATGTAGAGTTATAAATGGGAGGTAGATTAGTGATGTGAAAACAGCTCTAGGAGAGGAGAAAAACGTTCTTGTGGGGAAGAGGAACATTTGTTTGTTGGGGGGAGACAGATTTGGAGGCAGATGTCTGGGATAAGAGATAAGCTTATAGACAAGGTGACAGGTGTGGTAATGGAAAGTCAGGTATATGGGAATGAAAAAAAAACTGTATTAATGAGATGTCAGGTGTGTGGGACATTAAATCATTGTGTTGGAGCAGTTTGACAGGTGTTTATGTTGACACTTGTGTGGTACGAGTGGGCGTAGGAGACAGGTGTGTGGGGCAGGACACTTGAGCATGGGTGTAGACACACACACACACACGCACATACACACAGAACACACATACATACACACATACACACACGTACATATATAGAAGAATAAGATCAAGTATATTAAGAACGTCAGCTTTATTACCGACGCTTCAGGTATAAATGTTGAACGAACACACAATGGTACGACACCAGTTTATAAAAGGTGACCTTCAGCAAGACTCCTCACCGAGTTCTCCTCTTTCATATATTTAAACGTTATGTGTATTCTGGGACTCATACTAACAAGAAGGACTAATATTTCCCCTGATTTAATTGACAATTAATAATGAATTGCAGTTTTTGCGTAAGATTCTTTTTAATAATGGCCTCCCACAAGAAATTCACTGATGTGCATTCATATCTACTATTACTTCTGGGTATTTTTCCATTATTTTTTACCGGCCAGAAAATCATCTTTCTATTAAACAAAATTAATAAATTACACTGCAGATTCTAACTTAAGTCTTAAAAATAATTGCCTTTTTTTTTAATTCAGTCTTCCATAGTTTATAAATATACTAATGATTGCTGTAAAATAAAAGTAATTGGTAAAACCAAACGCACGTGCATGAGCACAGGTCGTTGAGAAGGAACAAGTTGTTTGATGACAAAAGCACATCACTCAGCAATTAGCGACCATCCTCACGGAGCTTACAACCGTATTGTAAGCTCCAACTCTTCCGTCGTAATTATCCAGTAATTACAAGAAACTGTTTATTGTGGAGATCGTATACCAATATTTAGAGCGTCCCACTGAATTATTGGTGACGATGAGTCTTCCACCGATCTTTGATTTAAATGAGACTTGGCAGTATATATATATATATATATATATATATATATATATATATATATATATATATATATATATATATATATATATATATATATATATATATATATATATATATATATATATATATATAATGTATTCAACCCTTCCCCACTATAGAGGAGGGTGGCCACAATCAACGGTAAGCACACGCACACTCTCCTTTCATTCACTGTAATTAATTAATTCTTGCTGCTGGCGTACATGTATTCTCCTGCGATACTCCCCTTCCTCAGCACGTCCTCAAATAACAATCTGATTTCCCCTTGTTCCCTCACACACTCTGCCATCAGTAGCACACTGTTCCCCAAATCACAGGATGTCATTTCTCCGTTCACTCACCTCCACTACATTGTACCTGGGAGATCATTCCCCTCGTGTGTCGTACCTATCACAGTCCAACCTCTCGCCTCCTCCTCGGCCATCCATCTCTCTTCGTGTATCCACTACTGCATTATACACTTTGTTAACAACTTTTCGTTCACCGATCTCTCAGCATGTCCACACCACCTTAGCAAACTCCCATCAGGTTTGTCTCAAGACATTTCTTTCATTTCAATCCATCATTTACATTTACGTTGTTGTTTTTTGTTTTTTCATTCTATTTACCACACAAATTGCTCTTAACCACATTATTTATGTTGCTTATAACATATTCTTTCACTTTGCATAGAGTTCATAGTTTATACTCGTATAGTAATGTCAGTCAACTAATATATACCTCTACTTTCCCATCTTTATCTTCTTTAACACAAGTTATCTCTTCAAACACATCTCCTACCTTCTCCCCCCTCAGCTGCTCTATAATTCAATTTATCACTCAGAAACATTCACTCCCAGATAACTGAAGCAAACTTTCTTCCTCTGTTATATTTCAGTCACAGGAAGATATTTTCTCCTTCTTTTCCTCTCTACTTGTTCTTATGACTGTGGTTCATAGTGGCCATTACCTCTCTCTCCTATAATACACTGTTTCAAGCTCAGTCACTAACGCATCTATATATACAGTACATCCCTTTGAGTAGAGTTCTATATCTCATTGTGTTTAGTTGTTGACGGACTAGTGTAATTACTAACCTTGTTACGCGTTTAAATACCTTAGTTGTTGTAGCGCAGTAATAACGTCATCCCTTTTTATTTGAGACTATTCAGGGAAAGCTTATACTATCATCAGAGACTAAAAAGATAATATATACAATATAAAATGATTTAAAATACAACATAATTAATGCACTATTATATGTGCAGCCATTATCTATAAAATGTGACGCATGTCAATCTAACTTAACTAGAGCTCCATACTTTGTTCAAGTCTCTTCCAAATAAATTTGTCTGTCTGTCTTAATGAAGATAATATTATATAAGGGCATAATCGACTAATTCCGACGTATTACAATTAGCTTAAAGTGTCGAGATATTGAAAGATGATATGTAGTGGTATGTATATATATATATATATATATATATATATATATATATATATATATATATATATATATATATATATATATATATATATACGTATAAATATATATGACAGAGAGATGTTTACTTTTATAATACGTAGAATTATTCAAACCCAAACAAAACAGTAGTTCACATAAGACAAAGAGACTCACTAGAGAGAAGCTGACCTGGTCTTCCCCTTTAACACAGGCGGGGCTCCGGTGACGCTCTCGTGATAAATTGTTTCTTTACTCGAGATCTGGGCGGTGAGCCGTGGATCGTGGCTGTCACTCTTGGGTTGGCTGGTGGGCGGTGTGGACGACCTGCCCTCACTACTCGCTCCTGCGATCGCAGCGGATCATCCCGTCACTATTAAATGCCACTTTCATAGATTAATTTTTTCTTAAAATGTTTTACTATTAGGTTAATTTTCATGTTGAAAAATACTTCCATGATGGATGAATATTTTAATATTTAATTTTGCTTGTAATAAATTTTGAGTAAATTATTTAGTATATATCACAGAAACCTAAATGATTTGTTTGAGGTGCAATAATAATAGGATTTAATATAAATATCTCGTTTTTTACTTCTTAAGTTACTTTTTCAAGTATTGTATACGGCAATTACTTGTTTATCACTGTTACCAACAGAGACTCAATACTGGCGGTTAAATAAGGATTCTTCTGTATTAGAAACTATCAACTGTTGGCTGCTTTATAAAGAACGGCTTGAGATCCTTACATCCCTCAATGTAAAAAACTTATTATTTCGTTTAGCGTAAAGGGTGATTGAGTGGCGTATATTTTATTTTATTTATTTACAATAGTACTGAATGTCACTCTTGTTTTCCCTCTCCCCGTCGTCATGAACCATATATTTTTCACCAATTATTATTTTCTGTATCAATATGAGTCCAAATTTATCACACACAGTGTTGATCAAAGCTGCATGTCCATATATTGCACAGTAGTCTACAGTTATAACCTTGATTTGCATTATTTATCCATTGCATTTCATCAATGTTTCGAATAATAATGTCTGATGATTTGTGACGATTTAGTCTATATACACGGTGAGTTTTTGGTCAGTGATGAGTAAATTTAACTCAGATTAAAGAATACGCAATAATCAGTGGAAAGAAATTAATTTCAAACGAGCAATTGCAGTATTAATTTTCCTAACTTGTTCAGTAACGTAATTTGTTGTTTGATTTTCTTTTTAGAAGTGTTTATTTCCCTCATTGTTGATGCTAATACCCACTATAGCTGGTTAAGCATGGTTTAAATATTGTGGGTACATAGACCATTTCCACTGTCATTTTCATAAACATTCTATGAAGTGTGATTGTCCTTGTACTGTAATGAGTGACCAGTTAAACAAAATCGGCATTCATATTGGCGAGTCCTTCTTCTCCTCTGAGCTGACGTCATATTGTGGAACTATCTGATTAGTGACTGGTACAGCTGAATGTTGAGTTGTCTTGTTGCCAGAACTGGCTTAGTGGCTATGGGAATTTGGTTATTTGCGTCATTTAAGTATTATTCCGAGTTGTTTTTACTTGTTATCAAAGTGTGGCATAATTTCGTAGGTCATTGATCGTTCGTGTAACAAATTATTTACTGATGTATGAACATTTATTAATCATACCACTGGAGAATTTCTTGGTGTATCTATTTTTTCTTTATTAATATTTTATTTTTTTTAGTTTTGTTAATTTTTACGTAGCTATTTCATTATTCATCATATGGAAGAAATATTATTTCTGTGGATATATTTTTATGTTTTCTCAACCCCAGTACTACATGTATAAGGAGATAATGTTGCTTCAAGACATAAATTACTTGGGTTTATATAGTGTTAATAGTGTGCTTACCACATAAGAATTAAATAAGAAAATTATCGAAGAAAAATACACACACACACACACACAAACACACACACACACACACACACACACACACACACACACACACACACACACACACACACACACACACACACACACACACACACACACACACACACACACACACGTTCTAAAAACACCATCGTACCAACTCTGAATTCCTAGTAAGTTCCCTTTAGAGGTCTTGGGTGGTGATCTTCACATTCACGTATAATGGGTCAATATCTAGTGCAAAAAAGGTCAACAATGACAAACGATTAAATTGTAGTAAATGAAATATGGGATGAGGACCGTAGGGTAACATTGCTTCTGGCACAGATCTCGTATTGACTTTATGTCAACATAAGTTCAACGACGTACAGTACCTTTGTTACCGTTACGTATGTTAGGTACGTGGGACAGTATCCTGACACACACACACACACACACACACACATATATGTATATATATATATATATATATATATATATATATATATATATATATATATATATATATATATATATATATTTCACCTATGGTAGTGGAGAAGGCAACGGCAGTGTTATGACTCAATCTCTGTCCTGGCGGGAGGCCGAAGGTTTTCTTTCTAGTGTAAATAAAGTGATTTATGGCCATCATACACTCTATGCTGGTGGTGCACGACAATCTGCCAAAGCGCTGGGTGCCTCCTGCAGCTCTAATACGACTCGCCCATGCTGATATTGGAATATAAGAAGGTGACCTTTCCGTATTGCGGCAATACTGAGGTGAAGTTTGAAGGGTCACTGGCAAAGGTCATCCCCTAGTGATCTAGTCTGTGTCGAATCGTTTGACCTCATCCCCCTCCACCACCCCAACATTAAGCCATGTACAAATAAAGCGTTACAAAACGCAGAAATAGTGTGTAAAATCAACACTCACTGACGTCTAAAAAACCCAAGAAATATAATTTGTTTTGTACTTATCTTTTCTTATCCAAAATAGTACTATTATTTATTAATATATTTTAATTATATTATGAATTTAAAGTTTCTTAATGAAAATATTTAGATCTAAAGTTTCTCATTCATCTGGTGAATGTTAGTGTAGCTTAGATGATCTCTCATATAACTAAGCTGACTAATATAATCTTAGAGTCTGTTACAGCAATACTCAAGATGACAAATTGAACCTCGGTTTAATTTTGGTTGCTTTGTGTTTATGAATATCGAGAGAAAAAAAATGATGCCTGAAGTTGAATTTGTAAACCTACACTAAATTTAGGGGGCTTGACCTTATTATCATTTTATCATGTAAACTGAAAGTCATGGGCAACTGCACGTGGATTTCATATCACTCAATTTTTTAGGGCTATTCTTGGTTTTTGAGTCAGCCCAGTGCTTCCCGGTCGTCTCTCATCTTATAGTCCTAAATAGGTAGAGTGTAGAACGTTGTCTGTACCTTGTTTTAATATAAATATAAGATCATTATTACAACACCGACTATATTACGAAATAATTGAGGTGTCTTGAGGATAAATCATTTTTGGTCTCATATTAAAACTCAAAGTTATCCATTGTGACAAACTAATTATTCCATGAGGGATATTTTCTCAACTACGAGACATAAATCTAACAGAAAATAAACAAACAGGAAAATTTTTGACGAATACTGGGAGACACTGAATGTCGTAGAGGTTTGTAATGTGCTACGGAGTGTATTTAATGGCACTTAAAATACCTGAATAAAATTAGAAAATTAGTTATACACTGAAAGATTATCTGCGATGTCAGTGATCTTTCAGAGAACTGGATTTAGATTGGAGAGTCTCATGAGATTGTCTTATTCTCCTGCTGACATACGGGCTATATCTGCAGAGTCGAATTTAAACAAAACAAATTAGATCCCTTGAATTCACCCCGCTGAGAGTTGGAGATAAGACATGTACAAATGGGGAGACTAATTACTGTGAAAATACGAGATTATAAACCATGAAATGAAAGGTATAACAATATGATAGATTTCAGACAGTTCATTTTTTTCCTACTCGTAATATTAATTTACTACCTAGTTCCTTAGCCCATGATTTTGTTATAAATTAGCATCATGCATTACTGTTACTGTATACTCTAATAAGAAATACAATCATAATACTGATACGCACAGTGACTATGAACAAAACCTCATGTGCGTCTGTCTGTGTGTCATTAAGTCAGTCTGCCAGTGTGTGTAATATGTCAAAAACGGAGAGACCTATTTTAGTATAACTTGGGATGTGGGTTGGGTGGTAGTTGGGAAAAGTGCTGAATTTTGTTCAAAGAAAATAGTGATGATTTATATGATACGATTTTAGAGGACTGTTTTGGTTATTAATTTCAGTATATATAATGATTTCCATCTTTCGTGTATCAGTAATTTGTATAATGTTTCACTATTTTTGAGAGAAGAAGAAGAAATAACTGTAAAAAATAGGACGAAAACAATCCACCTTTATTTTTTTTTCGTCGGGTTTATTCTGTGTTTATTTTCTAAGCATTCTTACTAGCTTGATAATGTGTACTTGATCTGTATGTAGTTTCGTCCTTTAGTAAGAATATTTATTTTGATATGATAGTACAAGGATCACAATTGCTGTTAAACTATACAGTAAGTCACTAACTTGCGTGAGAAGCTACAGTACGGCATAGTTTCTCTTTTAACATCCTGAGTACAATTTCATTAGCTCATTAACTGTAACATACCTTAATACCGTGTGTGTGTGTGTGTGTGTGTGTGTGTGTGTGTGTGTGTGTGTGTGTGTGTGTGTGTGTGTGTGTGTGTGTGTGTGTGTGTGTGTGTGTGTGTCTTTGTGTGAGTTTCACCAGGGACTTAGTGGAAAGCTTACACGGTATGGGCTTTACAAACATTACACGGTGGACGAGTTTGCTTCAGTTAATTTAAAGTTCTCCACACCGACTCTGTGCTTAATTTTCTCTTTTGGTTTCTCATTAGCAATAGCCGGACGGACTCGGAGATTAACACATCCATCTTTTTTGTTTTTCATTATCTTTGACATTTCATATTTAAGTACAACTGTGATTATAATTATGTTTTTTCATGTGGTGTATCAAGGATTATAACACATAGGAAAAGTCTACATAAACACTATTAAATATATATAATGTCTTATGTCAGTCCACTTATTCATTAACATCCATTTAAGTATTAATGGGTTCTTACTAAACATTAAATGCATAAGGAAAATGTAACGTGTTTGTATTAATGATGTGAAAACAGGTTGTCTGTAATTATTTTTTCATCGTAGTGTTATCAATTTAAATGACTAAAATATGAATAATACGCTAAGACTCACCTGCCAGCGGAAGGTAACACCGCCTGTTCTCACTTGTTTACGTTTACGTTTGAATAGAGAAATGAGTCTGGGAGCGATATTGAGGTTTACCTGACGGCTTTTATCTTTTTAACAGTTTATGAGGCACTGTTTCTCCCTAACTCTTCTTAATTGTATGCAAATTAGAAACTATTACTGTGAATGGATTCATGGTAATCAACAAACTCACTTAGTGGCCCAGGGTGTGTCAACGAACCAGGTGCAGGAGTAGCTAGATGGCTGTTTGCCAATCACATATGGAAATGACAGGAAACCAGATGTGGGCGATGCTCTGGGTGTAGTAAGTCTGGTGTGGGGGCAGCTGAAGGTAGCAGCCATTCTAGTTAATAGAGGCGGTCGCTGCAGCATTAACCAGCTAACTCTACGGGTGTGAAGGAGACTAATGGTGCCACCCAGTAGATGTATATAAAGTTCACACGAACCATTAATAACTTTTTTATTTTGACTGCTATAACTAAAAGAAAAATAATTCATTTATGATAAAATTTGGTTAGATTATGACATGTAAGGCTTGTTAGATTAATAACGATGCTGTTCCTTTATACGTTGTATTAAAATTATGTACAGTACGTGATGATTCCTGTTTACCAAGAAGATTTAATTTTCAAAACCAAGAGGAAATATATGGAAAGTTTCGGTACTTTTTCTTTAACTATATTTTATTTTCTTGCTCGTGACTAATTATGTATTCATAAATATTATGTCACCATTAAAAATGAGTTTAAATTGTCTATCAAAGATGATAAATAAAATTATTATAATTGGTTACGTTTTTAATTATGTTGTAAGGTCTACTATATCCCTTAGTGGTGTCTGGTCACTCATGAGGCAAAATTCTCCGGCGGCCACATGTAAACCTGTCCTATAAAGCCCTTTTTAATCCGCCCCATTCTTACACACGTTCACAAATTTACTCTTATATTAAAAAAAATGAATTCAGTATTCTTGTTTGAAAGAATCATAGTCTGTCATTCTCAGTATGACGCGAAATACAATAGTGATGATTTTTATGGTATGATTTTTAGAGGACTGTTTTGATTATTAATGTCAGTAAATAGAATGATTTCTTCCTTTCGTATATCAGTCATTTGTATAATGTTTCATTATCTTTGAGAGAAGAAGAAACAACTGTTAAAAAAGACGAAAAGAATCCATTTTTTCGCCGGGTTTATTCCATAAGTTTATTTTCTAAGCAATCTTACTAGTCTGATAATGTGTACTTGATCTGTATTTTGTTTCGTCCTTAGTAAGAGTATTACCTTATTTTGCTATGATATTACAATGATCACAATTGCTGTTAAACTATACAGTAAGTCACCATTGAAAACCTTGCGTGAGAAACTGCAGTACGGCATAGTTTCTCTCTCAACATCCTGAGTACAATCTCATTAGCTCATTAACTAAACATGACTTAATCCCGTGAGTACGATTGAAACCTCCCGAGTACAATGAATCAACTCGTCGAGAAACACATTTTAAACTTTTGAATACGATGGCAACTCCCCTACTTGCAATGAATTAACCCAATGACTTAGATATCTTAACCCCTCGTGTACCACCACTTAATCCCTTGAATACAACGATTTAATCCCTCGTTCACGCTGTCTTAATCCTTTGAATGCGATGATCAATTTCCTTCCTTACGATGACATTATGTTCAGGGGTGAAGTAATCGCACTGAAGGGGAAACCGAACCTTCTTTATTTTGGCAACAGTGATCCCATGCCGGGGCTATACTGGCAAGGCAGACTGGAGCTGCTCGCGTCACACCACACACCAAAACGTCATTACGCTGTGTACCGGGCCATGATTATCATACCCCTCCAATAATTCCTAAGCACAGTCGAGGAGTTCGTACCATCTCTACCTCCCCCTTTCCCCTCCCACAGTGCCAGGCGGTGGAACGTCTCCAAATAATTGCACAAGACGAGTTACATTAGGCAAACCGATAATTCAGCGAAGGATTCAATATCTCTTGTTTGTGATCACGATGCACAATATATGAGCGGGCAGATTATTTCAGCGATGGATGGTGTACCAGTGTAACCGTGGCGGTGAGAGAAAGAACAAATACGAGAAGGGAGAAGAAATAAAACGTGAAAGAAAATAAATTTGCTGTATATTGAAGACAAAAAAGGACAAAAGGAAAAGATTATGATGTAGTTCACTGGAGTAAGTAGAAGTTGGAGTAAGATGATGGATGAAGTAAGGTGGTCACTGCAGTAAAGTAGTCCTTAATTAAAGTGGTCACCGGAGAAAGTTGGTTACGTTTAGTCTAGATTCTAGACTAAACGTAACCTAGACTCTAGAAAATTCAGTAATTCTTGGATCAGACTAGAGGAAGGTGATGTCGGGAACTTTTGCAATGGCCCTTGATCGATTTTGACTTGCATTTGTTTTAGTCATTTGATATTGACCGTTCTCTTATGTTGACCAAAAATAACAATTGGTTATTTTTTAGTAAGGCTGACCAGATGCGAAGGTTTCATTAAGATCGTTTGAACAGACAAATGCAAAAGAAAGAAAATATTGAAAAGCGAGTAACATCGGAAACGGAGAATAAAAAAACGAGAATAAAAAAGTGCGAAAGACAATGATTCAGGAAAATAAAGTAAAACAAGATCTCAAGACTGAACAGAACCAACACAAAGCTCTATAAGGGACGGTGTGTGGGCAATGACCTCTTTACTCACTATCAACTTGCCACATTAACCATACAGTAACCCAACCACCTAATTGCTCAACACCTCTATACAGCTAGGAACCGTAATTACCTCAATAACTCACCCGATCCATATACCTGGCCTCATCAGGGGTGTAACTAATGTATCCGGTGGTCCGAGAATAAATACCTGTATGGTCCACGTATATTTTGTAGAGGCCATTGTCACGCGTCCCATTCCATGCTCATGAATACCCTGTGTCACCTGTGAACATATGTATTTTCACCGTGGGTCTCGTTTATCATGACATTCTCTGTTTCATGTAGATCCACATTGGAAACGTGGATAAGATAAATCTTGATAAAATCACACACGGAAAAGGGAAACAATGGAGAAGTTTAGCTTTCGTCTTTTTTCAAGACATCTTCGGAGGCAACTGAATTCCAAAGACTGGGAGAGAGCTTATGTACACAGGGTGACCTTACAAAACATGACATCCACTAATCCACACACCATCCACAAAGTAAACATAAGAAGAGCTTATAAGAACGGGCGACATAACTAGTTATGTCAAGTCAGGTAAAAAAAATATGAGACCCACTAATCATCTATCATACATCTACCTTACAAGCTTTCTAAGCGTTTTTAACCTTGGGCCACTGACAAATAAATTTGTGTAACATATCAGTTTTGTACTGACCATCACTAAGGTTTAAAGAATTAATTTCTCTAATCAAACTTGCTTCAACTAGAACTCTTTCTGCGACACATGATGATTTAGACACTTCTAAACTGTTTTCCCAATCCATGGGATGATTATTGTTCCTTATATGAACGAAAAGTGCACTGCTTTCAGATGCTGTTCTAATATTGTACTTGTGCTGTTCAATTCTGAGTTGCAATGCTTTCCCGGTCTGACCTACATAATTTTCATTACAATTGCTACATGGAATGCAGTAAACACTTCCATTTACATTCAAGGTTGGGCTATTCTTGATTAATATATTAGTAATAGTTGAGTCATACTTAAAAACAAAATTAATGTTTTAATAATTTAAGGGACTGAACTAACGGGACAAATTCATTACGATAAGGTAGAGTCAAAATTTTCTTAAATGTAGGAACTTGCCTAGTTTAAGTAGAATAAAAGGATTGTTTAGCCCTTTTAAAACAACGATCAACAAACAATGAAAGGTACCCAAGTTTATGTGCAATGGACTGAATGTGTTGCAGTTCTTCTTCAATAAATTCAGGGTCACAAATACGCAAAAATCTCAAAACATAGCAGAAAACTGACATTTTGGTAGACTCATGGTGACTCGAGAAAAAATGTATGAAGCTGTCTACCTGTGTAGGCTTTATGTACACCTTAAATTTATAGTTATGTCTATTTCTCACGATTAGCATATGAAGAAATGGAAGGGATCCATTTATCTCTCTTTAAATTTTGAAGGTACTACTAGGAACAAGATAATTACAGTAAGCTTGTCTAAAAATTACATTGGGTTACTGTTTCTAGGCCATAGACAAAGCACATCATCTACATATCTATGCCATGGAGGAATAAAGTCACCTATGTTGGGTAGTAATCTAGACTCAAAAAACTCCATATAAATACAAGCTAATGGAGCAGAAAGACAATTACCCATGCTCATGCCAAATATTTGTTTGTAAAACTTTCCATTTGCTCTAAAAACATTATCAGTAACGCATAACTCTATCAATTTGAGAAATGTATCATGTTCAATAGTCAAATCAAACAGAGGCAACTTATCTTTAAGGAATGAAAGTAGGGCATTCACTGGTACTCTAGTGAAAGGGAATTTACATCAAAACTTTTAATTCACATGATTCATTGTGTATCTTGAGTTTATCAATTAAATCACTGATGTTATGTATATGTGAATTAGATATCTGGCCTGTAAGAGGGGACAGCATCCTAACCAACCACTTGGATAATTTGTAAGTAACAGAACTCACAATAGGACGTAATGGTTAATCAAGTTTGTGTATTTTGATCAATCCATACATATACGGTAAAGTGGGATCGATTTGAGAGAGCTGTTTGATGAGATCTGGGATCTTTTCTAAGCTCACAATACGTGCTTTCATCACTTAATAATGAATTCATCTTATCATTATCGTCACTTTTTATCCAAAATTACAATAGCATTGAACTTATCAGCCTTAGCAATATGGATATTCACATTTCTTTTCAAGTTTTTCAAGGCTGTTTCAAATCTTTTTGTAATGTTTGAAACCATTTTCTTACGTAAAGCAATGGAAATATCTTCATTTGTAACGTCTATCGACTTATTCTTTTCCAGTTTGATTATACCTTTAGCTATAGTAAGTGGATTAACGGTGGGCTGAGCAATAGAAAACTTCCTACCAAAAGCAAGCACAATTTTCTCATTTGTCTGTAGATCATAAGATGATAAATTTATGAACAAATTTGCATTACTCAGTTTAGACCAGTAACTCTCGTCAAACAAAGCATTTAACTTCCTTTTTTGGACTTTGTCACTTTCAGTAAGAAATTGATAAACAAAATGTTTGCTGTGTGGTTGGTGTGTGGATTAGTGGATGTCATGTTTTTTTACCTGACCTCATGTTTTGTAAGGTCACCCTGTGTACATGAGCCTCTCTCAGTCTTTGTAATTCAGTTACCTCTGAGGATGTCTTGAATAAAGACGAAAGCTAAGGTTCTTCCTTGTTTCCTTTTCCCCCTGTGAGATGGGACAATCATTGAATGAGATCGAGAGGTTTCTTCACCTGTTTCAGTTTATTCAGACGACTGGTGTTTCCTGTCGATCTCGTCCACAATCCAAGAGCCAAGAGATGCAATATAATCAGCCCGCTCATCGAAACTACCCTCACAGAAGCTGGATTGACCATATCACCTGTCGTCTGACTTGTCTTCTCAAAACAATACATCAAGGTGTAACCTGAGACACGCTAACAAGCTTTGATGAGCAAGACGACACTCGGCACATACAGCTCGTGGAACATACATCATAACCTCACCTCCGCACGTGACACAGCGTCTATTATCGCCGCTTAACCTCAGACGACCATATTAACCCTTATGTAACCGTCTTGTGTGGCATTAACCAAGTCTGTGACCCAAACCTTGAAGAATAGACGTAGTTATAAGTGAATTGACCTATTAAGCAAGGTGACGGTAAACAATGCTAAAATGAGGGTGTATAACTAATATCTTTAGAAGCTGTCAGAATTGTGTGATATGAAGCGAGTAGTGGCACTGAGGGAAGTTACCTGTATGTTAAGCGAGATCTAATGAGTATAAAGGGTGCGATGTCCTGTTCCGGTCTCTGGTTTCCCCCAGGTACCCCAAAGCACCCAGGTGTAAATAGGTAACTAACTTTGCAGTATGGGAAGTAAAGAGCAGTGCAATGTAGACCAGGCTGCCTCTTTGTGCACCTAGAGCTGAGTCTTTGGCGTTCTTTATCTTTCTTGGGGTGAGGAGGCCTGGTGAATACAACGCTAGACATTTGAACTAAAGATCGCTGGTTCACACTGAGTGAAGCTGGTTGTGCACAATATCAGCTACACTGTGTTGGGATTAACTTTCACCTTCACTCCTTCCATATTTCATTTGTCAAGCAAGATCTTCCAAAGTTCTTGTTCATCAACTTTTTTTTTTTGCTTTAATTCAGTGCATCTTTACTGTGCCCTTCGGTTGATCATTAAACAAAACGAGTTCTCTCCAGGTAAATATTACTAAGCAGAAGGTATAAAATCCTAATACAATGCCATCCTCCTCACAACTTAGCTTAGCATTCATTGCACACTTTTTTTAGCTGTCACGATTGTCTGCATCATGTTACGAGTCAAATGCTCGATAAAAAGTTCCTATTCTTCTAGATTTATATGTTGAGCCGCCTCTTCTCTCTGAACACACCTGAACTTACTTAATTAATCTCTCCCTTTAACAGTTGGTCTCTTCTGAGAAACACTTTATCCCGGCAGACTCAGTCGAGGATTTCACTGATCCTCGGTTGATCTGTCCTTCGTGACATGTTGTCTTCCATATTGTCATTCATTTTTTTAACCTTTGTATTAATAATCAATACTTTACAATCACGTCTTCTCCTGGTCGTTTGAGTGTCAAGTCCCTGCGTTAAAGTTACATTCAATTGTCATGTTTCACGTCCAAGAACTGGTTATTTTTCTTTTTAACCAAGAGACAAACTACCTTTGAATATTTGACTTAGCCTTCCAGTAACACTAGTTTGTCCCTTGTTTTTACTTTATCTGATTAATCTTACCAATAGACACCTACTGACCAAAATATTATGTCATTAGCAAAACAGTGATATAAATAAGCGTTATTAATGCTTAAAATTGTTTCTCTTAACCTGGATGATTTAAAAGTAATCGGGCAATACCGATTTTATCAACTCAGAAAGATTGTCATTTCTACCATACAAAACACAGGTAATGTACAGGACAGTATAACACTATAAATGTCAACATGTGTTTTTTTTTTCAGTGTCTTATTTTTAAGTCTTTTGTGACAAATATACCTTATACAACATAGTCACTGTTGTGCTGTTGGAGTATTTCCTGAAGCAACGGGAAAGGTCTTTAGTTCTTTTGTAGGTTTTAATACGATTGTGTTCTCTATTTGTTTTGAATCAGTTTTGTTGGAACTGTTTCAATAAATGTCTTCAAAGAAATATTCGTAACTGTGAGAAGACTAACTGATTTGCTGCTTTTCATTGTAATATTTTGTGTTTTTTGTTTGTATGAGGAACATAACAAGAACATTTTTAATCCTTGTGATGTGATGTGATGTGATGTGATGTGCTTTCATATAATAGTGATCATTACCTGGTGTTGATGTACAGTACAGTATACACTTAACTGTGTACTATCCCTTCTAGAAGAACTTGGTCCACACTGTTAGCTCCTCATACCCTCAAACTGTCTTTTATTAAGGTTTTCATAAAGCACTTCAGTTAATTATATAAGATCCTTTTATTCGTGAAACTCCCATCCTGTTATTTGACAAAAAAAAATCGTTTTTTTTGTTTCGTCTTGGCTGCTCAGTTACAGTTGGAAGATCCCGTTAGCCATACAGTTGTGTCAACTTTATTGGTCATCAACATTATTACTTAGCAATCATTGACGTGATTTTGTTTAGGTATTGTTCAGGAGTGGTAGTTTGTCTGAACGCGAGCTGCAAGGCTTTTGATGTTGATATTAAAAAATTAGGTAACTAATTTGCATACTCTTTATTTTCACTCGCAAGCTTTTTACTGTTTCAAGTGTTCGTGTCTTTTGATGGATAGGTTCTTTTCAATAACTGAATTTCTTATTAAAAACAGATAATGAACGTTTCCCCTCTTTGGGACGTTGCTGCTGAAAAGTATTACAAGTAATTATGTTTACAAAATAGGCGTAGCAATCATTCTTACTGATTATTAAATGTTATTTTTGTTTATCGCGTAACTTTATTCGTTCATCATATAGCTTGTTTTTGTTAACTTAATTTGTTACTCGGAACTCACATCTAGTAAATATTTGAAGAACCAATCCCACTATTCACTCGACTGCGCACTGCACCCGCAATAAAACCCTCCGCTCCCTTTTCAGTACTGGAGGTTGAAATACCGAGAGTGTCACTCACGTTAAAGTTGATCTTCCCGAGAACACAGTTGCAGTATATCTGTTCCTTCGGTAGTTATTTTTTTATATTTCATATGTGCCTCCCCTTTTCTTCTAACTATTTAAATATCTTCTATCTCTTGTAGTTTGAGTTATTTAAAAGTACTAAACTTGTACCAGTTTAAGGCCATTGTTCCCATAGGCTTGAGACCTGTTAAGAACATTGCAATTACATCCCACTTAACACTTAACCTTCGGCACACAAGGAGGCTGCGTAGTCGCTTTCACTTCTCTAAATGTGAAGTCCGGAATATACACCAGTTACAGCTGGGTGGACTGATGATACCGTCTGCACGAACCAGTTATCTTAATACAGGAAGCGAGTGCTCTATCTACTCGGTCACCGCACCCATCAGGTACTTATAATTAAGGCTAATTAGCATTTATTTATCTTAGTACTACAGCAACAATTTATCATATGTTATTTAGAAATGATTTCATCTATTGAAATCCAGCAACATTTATAATTGTCTACTTGTAATATGACCTCAGCATTTCTTTCCTCGGAGTATCGTCACATTATTTTACAGGTCAAAATATCGACAATTTCTTTTTGTATGGAAAGCCGAATGCCACTGCAAAATGAGTATATAAATGATTTATATTGATGTTATATTTAGCTTACCAGTAAAACCAAATTGACAGAAAATATTGAGTTGGAAAACAAAATCTGAATTATTCATCGAGTCTCGCCCTAGTGTCCAGGCTTCTCTCGCTGCAAACTTCAAAGTCAAACTTTTCCACTGACTCAACTTTATTGCGTTCAGTGGTTGATGTTTTACCTGAACTCTGAAAAGTCATAGTTTCGTGACCCGCTGCTGCCTTGTGGCGAAACTCAAATTTCGCCTTGACGTAACCAGCTATTGCAGTGAGTGCATTCTGAACACTGTTAAAAAATTAAAAATAAAGTATTTTCAAGCGTCTACTAGACGTTGCCATGGTATTATCTGCACGAACGTGTTTGCTGCCAGTTTGCCTGTCAGTGTTGTGGCAAGAACAAGGCGGCCATTGTTGAGAACGTGAATGGCACTATTCCCAGCCAGCTGGTGGATCAGGGAACAACACGTAGCGGTCGGCCTTGTCACGAACACGAGAGACTTTTTAACTCACTGTTTTGAAAAATTATATCATGGAATAATGACACTCATTCCTATAGTGATTTGGAGGAATAATTGTTGAATAAGGTACGTATTATCAGAGGCCTGTCTACATGACACACTGTGACAATAAATTGAACGTTTATCATCTTCCATCGTCTCTTCCGGCACCAATAGGAAGCCAAGTGGAGGTCAGCTGTCGAAGATACAATTACGTATTAAATGTCAAACAATTGTCTCAATCCTTTTGAGTTTAGGTTGTGGGATCAAACACCTAAAACTGTCAGGTGTTCATCTGTGTCAGTTATTAAAGATAGATAAATATCTGTTTGTCAACGTTATAAAACGCTAGATGCTGTAGTAACCACCAGACACGAAATATAATAAAAAGTTCTCTTTACTCAAATTCATTAACGATATATTAAATAAAAGAATATGTAAATGCAGCTTAAAGATACGTTCAAGTGAATGACACAAGCCACTGTTATGACTTTAGAGGTTTTACGCGGGACACATTACTAAACAAGTAAATTTACAAACTAGTAAATCACACTAAAAAAAAGAGACTACGAAACTCTCTCTAATGTCGATGGTGATGGTGCTGTTTACGTTATGCGAGGATTACGTTCAAGGGCAAATTTCCTTAGGCAAGGTGACCCAGATACTGTATCCGATTCAATATGTGCTTTATATTACCCTGCACTGATTATTAAAATAGGGTGAATTTGTGCTCACTGCTCGTAAACCCGGGTGCTCTCCCCTCCCTCACCTAACACTACACTGTCGTGCCGGTGCTGATCCATCTCTGTGTACGTTACCAGCGACAGGTTGATAATAATCAAGCTGTCAGGCTGGGTCGGCGTGCCGTGTCGGTCTCTGTGTTGACCTGACCACATAACACGACACAGCTGGGGTGGGCCTTGTCGGCGATATTTATTTACTCCTTTATATATCCTCCACCATCTTTGGCTTTCAATCCTCCAGATATATTGGATCAACTGAAGATTGGACACCCAGTTTATTTCATCTGATGATTAAATGTTAACCTAACCTAACCTAACCTAACTTCCCAAGTAGTATCAGGGCGTTTAATCATCAGGTGAAATAAGCCTAATCATCAGGAGATCCCAAATATTTTATTGTGTGAGCCGAGATCTAAATTAATAACTAAAAATATATCCTAAAAACTATGTTTGTGCACGGCCATATGCAGTAAATAAGTGCTAAAATTACAATTGGTTTATCCCAGTCTTGGTATCCACTTCAGTTTGTGTTTGGTGGGGAAGTATCAACATAATAAGAGAATAGGGAATAAAAGGCTGGACAAGAAGAGCATTTGATATCGTATAAGAGATATTATATGAGAAGATAAAAACGACACAGAAGGATGAAGGAGCTTAATAAGTGATGATCGTTGAGGAAGAAGAGTTGTTGGTGTTGTTATGATGTTATTACTGCTCTTCAACAACTAAGGTCTTTAAGCGCGAGACAAGGTTAGTCATGACACCATTCTGACAACAGTTTCAAAATTGTGAGAGAAATAGAACTGTGTGTATTAAGAGGTGTTGGATGGAGTATGTATGATCAGAGAGTACCGTGTTGAGTAGTTGTTAAGGACGGTGATACATGATGCTGTGTTGAGGGATGTAACGGAAGCATACCAGTTTATCTGTTACAGGAATTAGGGAGAGTGTCTGACTGAGCAGGAAGAATGAATGTGTTTTAATCCAAGACCGAGACCTGACCGAGATGTGCCTTCCGAGATTGAGACCTTTAGAAAATCGAGACCATTTTAAATTTTTGCATTTAAAGATCACCTGAAAATAATCCACCAGATAGCGTCAGGGTGGCAGAACTTAAGTGGGATATGCTGGGGGGTCAATCTCCAGGTGATTACTAATGTCTACCGTCACCTGAAGATTTGCCCCCCCCCCCTCCCCCACCTTCCCGGATAACACCACACATTCCTGTATGGCTCTTCAGTGTTGTCAACATTAGCACCAAACCAACAACTGACTACATGAGAATAGTCCAGGCAAGAGAGAGACTGCTGCTGCACTTCTTCCTATTATACAAGCAGCGGTTTAGGCATGAATGATGAGTGGAGGTGAATTATTTTGTATTTTTGTAACCATACTTCTTTAATAACCTTACCTTGCATTATTTTGTATTGGGATGGTTAAAATTTAGTTTGGATAAGCCTGGGGAGCCAATCTTCAGGTGAGCATTTTGTGGGGCTATTTTTCAGGTAATTCGTATATATTTTGGTTAAATGCATGTACAAAAGCCGAGTTTTTATACTTTTTTTTTAGTAGAAACTTAAGGACTCGGTGTGTACAAGCGTTATCGTTAAACATGGAAATATTTACCAACTAATATAGGCAGTGCACAACCATCCCCTACGCTATCCGCACCTCCCTACCAAATTTCAGCTCTATCTTTAAAATTGTGGAGTTACCTAAGAAACACATACACACACACACACACACACACACACACACATACACACACATAAAACAACGGTTAGTGTGTTGGTCTGGAGAGTGTTGGCAGACATTTGGTAATAAGATACTGAGGCGTGTGTACCACCACTCTCACTCCTCGGTGCACACACACACACACACACACATACACACACACACATACACACACACACACACACACACACACACAGTGTTCTGGCGCGAGGTGATACAATATGTTTGTGTTGTTGAAAAGTCACCAACTATAATGACTGACCGGTTATGTTCACTCATCTAAGTACTTGCTTGTGTTTATGTTTATTGAACTGATTAAACCCTAAGTTTGGCTGTACTGTAAGACTATCTGTTTGTCCGTTAGCTTGTGGGGGAGACTATAAACATCTAAGACTCTGTACGTCATTATGATTCCTAGAAATATTTGTTTGTCAAATGTGAGGATCCAGGTTATATTGACGATCGACTTTCCGGTAGTTTTGTTAACTTTTTTATTTATCGGTCGATTTACCGGGTATATATTTTTGCGGTAGTTCTTGGCAGCCACCAGCTATTATCTTCATTCACGCTGTCGCAACATATTCTTCACTGTCATCCCTCCACAACAACTGTCTCTATCGATCTGTATTCAAGGTTGGGTAAGGTAAGGGAACAAATGGTTCTTGACTCCCTGAAGCAACTCTGAGGTATGCTTCTTTATTTTCGTGGAGACTTTGAGAACACTAATCTATGAATTTGTGTCGGAGTATTTCCTCTCCTCTTCTCTTTCCTAGATGAAAAATTTTAAGCCACCTGAAAATATACCCACTAAACTCTCCTTCCACTCCCCGACCCTATAATGTAGCCGTGTTGAATGTCTTATTAGATCTCTTGTGTAAAAATAGCGGCGTCTTATCACTCTCAGCTCTCGGAATATCGCCAGAGTTCCACTTCATCGTTCATAAATGTGTCCCGCGAGAGAGACACAAGATGATCCTCTCACAAGAAGGCCCATGTCGTCCGCCGCCATTTTAGCCGTCGTGTCACTGAGTCACCCATCAGACTTCTCAGGCATACAACAAACTCCCTTGAATATTCCTCCTATAAACAGCACACACTTATAATCAATCGCCATAACTACAGCACACAACCAGGAAGTAAGAAGCAGCAAGCCACCAATTCCGGTAATTATGTTGCTTCAGATCAGCTGATGTGTCTTCAGGTGACATCAAGTGCGAACTGTCATCCTGCGCTACATGGGTGAACTGTGTTTTACTTATGGATGTGTTAAAATTATTTACTGAAGAAAATATGACAACTTTCAAATAATGATTTCCATGTGTGACAGGTACCTTGTGCGATACTTAAATCACCTCCATATTATGTTTTATAGCGATAAACCATGAGAAACATTACAAAAAAGGCCTGTTTATACCTTATTTTTCTTCCAATATCTAAAAGTCTAAATCTAATATAATAACTATACAGTACGTCTGTGTGAGCATACAAATAAACTTCCTTTGGACAATCCGGTAAACACGTCATATACAATATATAGGACAAACAAATAACCCCTTTCCAAAATGATAAATGGTTATTAGTAATATACCACACAAACAGCTTATTTATTTATCATCCATTGAGCATCTAGGGCAGATGAACACAACACTGGTGACGTACAGCCCGACACAGAGCAAGTAGCGCCTGTTGGTCGAGGGCTGTGAGGCTATTTGTGTGTGTGGTCATGTATATAATAACCCCTCAAAGTTATTATACAAATTTTTGAAGTAAATTATTAAGCCAGCAGAGCGTTTAAATATAATATATTGTTGTTAGTTGTATCTAGCACACACACACACACACACACACACACACACACCAACACACACACACACAGTCATTTATAATTCAACAAAATCCAGTTTGCTGACCTCAGTTCCCAAACACTTCACTGCTCTTCTTACTGTGTGCTCCTGGCGTCATGAATCTATAATAAAAAATAAGGAGCATTTATTGTCTTTAATCTTTCCCAATTTCCTATACTAAAATTTGTCAACAATTCTGGATCGTGAAGACAATTTACCTCCTTTAATGTGATGAGAATACAAGAGAGTGAGGGGTGTCTCCACTACCGTACGCTCTCTCTGTTATTTAATACTAACTGGTCTCCCTAGAGGGCAAGTGAAGGCCATCCACCCATGGTAAAGGAGGACTGGAGTGCCTGGGGGGAAAACACGCGATGCTCGGTACCTCCCACAGTCTATCTTCCTTTTAGGTGCGCAAAAAGGATAATCTCTCTCGATTCTTTCCTCTGCTCACAGCTAACGGCACACTAAGCGCTTGGCTTTATACGGTACAAATGCTTCAGTAATCTTAAATTCTGGCCAACGTGTTCGAAAGCCAACAGCTGTGTGAGGTACGTGGGGGGAAACGCTTATATGTTTATACTGTACCAGTTAGTTTCAAGTAAAATGTGTTGATGCAGCTTAAGTCACGTCACAGGCCGCCTCACGTTAAAGGTTTGAATACAGGCAAGTCATAAACTAAGAGATCCTCCTATACCAGACCTGGACCCGGGACGTATCCTAACTTAAGCTAATCTGAATTACACTTAACCTAACTTACCCCTATCTTAACCTATTCTTACCTTCCTCTAACTTAACTTACTCTAACCTACTCCTAACTTAACCTAACATAACTCTAGCCTACCTAACTTACCCCAATCTAGCCTTACTTAACCTACCCTAAATTAACTTAACCTAACCTACTCTTAACTTAACCTAACCAAATTTTACCTACCCCTAACTGAACCTAATATAACCAACCCCTAACTTAATCTAACCTACTACAAGCTAGCCTAATCTAATTCACCCTAAATTAACGTACCCTAACCTACCCCTTATTAAACATAACCTAATGTACCCCTAACCTATAACATATATCTAAGCTAACCTCTACAGCATTCCCATTATGACCCAGGATAACCTCGCCGTGTTTCTCAGGCATTCTATTTAAGTCATAATGTATATCCTATCATATTCTATTGATTATTTTCTTTAGGTGAAGATTTTCTACTTTCGGTTTTGATCTTTTAAGTCATAGAAGTACTCGAGGTATTATAGTGTGTAGCATCATTACTTTTAAGCTTTAAGTCCGAAAACTCTGGATTTATACATAGCAAAAGAGTCACAAATCATCCAGTTAGTAGAAGTGACCCACATTTTTATATAATGTTCAAGGAAAAAAAAAACATGTGCGCATCCATCAAAACAAACACACACACACACACACACACACACACACACACACACACACACACACACCATATATCAAGAAGCGCTCAACACACTGACCCTCTCGGCTCTCTCTGACTATCACCACGAACTCATCTGCAAATTTGGTGAGAAGCTTCTGCACCACCCTCGCCACCGGGTACTGCTTCCACCCGAGATCCTACGTCCGCGAATTGCTGTTCGACACCACAACCACATCCAGCCCATACGAGCACGAACTGATCACTATAAGAACAGCCCAGTCCCAACCATTGTAAAAGTTATCAACAACTCGTAGTCAATCAGTGTATTCACTCCCAGCCAATTTTACTTTTTGCACTGTCACTATGTTGAAATGCCCTGTAGTATGACCTTCTCCCCACCTTGTTATTATATATCATATTTATATCACTTATGTAACTTGTATATTATGTGTTAATCAAGTGACCTATTTCCCAATTATGTACCTGTATATTTTCAACCTTCTGGCTGCCATATTCTCTCAATAAACCGTTAATTATTATTATTATTATTAAACACACACACACACACACACACACACACACACACACACACACACACACACACACAGCAAATCCATTGTAGTCTGCTCCCACAAAAACTAAGCACTGATGAATGTTATAGTGAAGCGTAAAACAAGTGGACATTTATATCACTGATTCACACTGTTTACACCTGGATGGAGTATTAATAATATACATTTTTCATTTTCACTTCCTAAACCCAAAGGCAGACAGACAGATAGACAGAGAAAGACAGGCAGAGAGACAGACAGAGAGAGACAGGAAGAGTAAGAGAAAAAGTGAGAAAGAAATGAAAGAGAGAGAGAGAGAGAGAGAGAGAGAGAGAGAGAGAGAGAGAGAGAGAGAGAGAGAGATGAAGGTTAAAATATGAACTCTTATGACAGAGGCAAAAGGAGAAATATTACTCATACTCTGAGGATGCACAAAGTGTCACTAATAGAGAAGGGGACCCCAGTCATATCCTTCTTATATGTCAATAATTCAAATATTCTGACAGATATATCAAACGTGACCATAAGATACGTAGGAAAAAAAAAAAGAGACGCATTCATTCACTCCGTAGCATCACATGACATTAGCAAAGGTTGTTTTAGTAGTGGTCCCAGTCATAAGGAAGTAATAACACTACGGATGACAGAACGTAAATAGTTGAATATAAAAAGTCATAAAGTCTGCAGTACCTCGTAACTCCGGGTTGTGTTGATAGTTTTTATGATATAGGGGTTATCTGGGCAGCCTTATGACGTCATACTGTCAGGATTACGATTTGTTCTTACGATGTTGTCAGGACGAGATGGAGAATCATATAGAAAATGAGAAATAAAGAAAGATGGAATTAAGACAAAATATAAGATTGTAAAAAAATACAAATAAAAACGATAAATTGGAAAATTCGGGATAAAGAATGTGATAAGTGAGACAATATTGAAAAATGGGGACATAGGAAAAGGGAAACATATTACACCTTTATCAGGAAATCTGGGCCAAGTGGTGAGTGCTCAGGTACTGTTACTGGGAGTCACCGTGGCGACGTTGGTTGTGGCTTGTAAGAGGCAGTGATAATTAAAATGAAAATGAACAAATTGAAAAGTGGGCTAAGAAGCAGAAAATCTTCAGGTGTGTACAAATGGGCCAGGACCAATGTACATTTAATGAATGTTATTGTGCAGTTGTGTGTGTTATAGTCTTGCATGTATAAAGATAATCCAAAATACTAGTGATTGTTCATTAAATGGTGGTATGTATACATTCTTATGTTTATGCAAAATTAAGTGAGTCGTTAATAATGGATTGAGACAGGAAGTTACGGTGAAAGTTTTCATGACTATTGACTAAGAGTCATGACTGTGAACTTCTGTGTATTGTAGAGTTGAAAGAAAGTCATAGGTTATCATACCATAGGGCATTCTCAAATCTATTTATGTATTCCTGAATTATATCTTCCTTTACTATAACATTATCACACACACACACACACACACACACACACACACACACACACACAGAGTTAACCCCTGTTGTCCTGGACTAAGACTCTCCTAAATTTAATACGGTAAAGGATATTAGGCAGAGGAGAAATTAATTACGTCGCCTTAGGTCAGGTTCACTAGACAACTTCTGGTGTGATTTAGTCACAACGTTTAATACTAAACTTTGACGGCTGTGGTACAGTATACCCTGTAGTACCGTAATTATGCATGTATATAGATTATATAAAAAGGTATCTGTCCACACTCTACTGTATGTGAAACATTATGAGACCAGGGGTGATAGATCTTGGGTTATGTGAGTTCCTGCCCTGTATCGTTTAACATAAATAATGCAATGTGTATTTATTTCGGAGTAATTGATATGATGTTCAGTTACCAAATGCAGTAGGATCAGTATGTCACAGCCACGCATACCAACCCTCCAGGGACATCACGAGTTGCATGTAGCTTTTCGGAAGCTCACGGACCCATCCTGGTTTTCCTTGTCACATAGCACAGTTACGGAAATGTGTTCCTACACCCCTGTGGTTACCCGTGTCTCTAAACGGCAACGTCGCAGTAGTAGTATCATTATTTATGAATGGATGGGTATTGGTAGTGTAACGACGGACGGGATTGGCCAATAGGTTTGCTATAGTGTAGCTCTTATAAAAAATCACCTCGGAACACCATAAAATCTTCCAAGCGTCTTTACCCCAGTAGTAGACTCGAGGGTACAAACATCTGCCGTGTTATTTTTTATAAGGTAGTAGGTAGTAGGCAGCTATCAAACAGGGAGGTACTACCGCCTGGGAAGATATTGAAAGCATAATGTGTTGTCTAATGGTAGACCCTGCTGCCATATGGCATCACAAAAATTGTGACAAAGTCCTAGGTTGCTGATCTGACTTTCTGCCTCATTTACACACAATTGCAGGGTCTCAATTGTTTCTCTTACTTGGACAACACAACATACATAATGTATATCGTCTCTCATACTTGATTTATTTTTCGTTTTTGTATTTATTTATGGTTATTATTATTATTTTTAGGATATTACTTTTATTTTTAGTACGGGTATTTTGTTATTTATTTTTATGAATTATTATAGTAATTATAATAGTTTATTATTATTATTATTATTATTATTATTATTATTATTATTATTATTATTATATTTTCGTCCCCCCAGACCCTGATGTGGGTCAGTGACCTGTGCCCGGGTGGGTTAATCCCCGTAAAAAAAAAATGTATCAAATTTGTTACCATAGATTCTTTTTAATTAGCATGCTCAGGAGTTAAGTCAGGTTAGGTTAGGTTAAAGTAGGTTAGGTTAGGATAGCTTAAGGTCGGTTAGAATAGGTTAGGTTAGGTTAGTTGAAAATTGTAACATCTAATTTGTGGTTGTGACCGAAGGCCACCACTTTACGAGGCTCTGTTGACTAAACTACCGACTAAGTTTTTGTTTATATCTCATATAACTCATATTTTGTCCAATGAAGTTAATTTTAGGTCTTTAAGTTTATTCGTGTTAAATTTTTCCCGTGGCCATTTAGAGGCACAGAAGGCGTTATAGGGGTAAAAAAAAGCTTAGAAAACAATTACAGAAGAATAATTAGTGAGAAGGAGAACTAAGAGGAAGAGGAGGATTAACTCCAATATCTCAAGTGTGGTCATCGTGAGGTGAGCGAGTGTGTAGCATGGCCGTCCTCTGGTCACTACAGCTGACAGTGTAGATGAGGGGAGATATGCGGGTTGTTTTCCTCCTCTTTTTTGGTCTTTACTTCAGAGGTCCTCCGCGGGGGTAATGGCATTTGTCAAAGGCAAAGCAGTAATGGAAAGACTAATATGAAAATGAAAAATGTGACGGAAAAACAATGTTCGAATCAACCAACACATGTTAGGTGATTCTTGTGTAGCGGCTGTGTAGCGGCGCCAGGGTCCATGTGAAGAAGCTTACTGGTGTTTGGTAATCAAAAGTTTCACAAATTTTTTCGTATACGTTTTATTTTTAAAGCTTTATCACTCCTATTTGTATTATTCCTTATCAGAAGCATCTATGTGTATTATTATTTTAAGTTTATATTATATTACAAATCTATTTAACATTTTCTCCGTTTTTATTTGTGGCGCTCGGTACCTTGTGGTTCTAGTGTGTGTGTGTGTGTAAAGAATTGTGCAGTGCTCGCTGGCCATCACCAGGACCTTAAGGAAGTCCCCAGGCTCCGGGGACGCCAGCAGCATAGATAAGACTGTTAGACTATTATTCCATCAACAGAGTAATGATAACTTTATGAAGGTGTGATGGCCTGGCTGAGGCCGCTCATCCTGGCAACGGATGGCTGCCTCCAGCACTCTGCCCCAATCCTCTTACTGGTATTGTCTTTATCTCTCTCTCTCTTTCTTTCCTATTTTTCTTCTCTTTATATTACCTTCTCTTCTTTTCTCTGCGCATTCCCGCCTCCCTCGACGTCAGCAGTGATGAAGTAATAAGAGGCTGGGTGACCTAGGCGTTGGGGGGCCACCATCAGTATTCCCAGCTCACCTCCGCTCCCCACCCAATCTCAACATCCTTACTATATCTGCGCCACTTTTTCACACTTTACTCTTTATTCTTTACCATGTTATTTATAGATAAAAATAGTAGCAGGCTCTTTCTCCATCGAGGCTTGACTCTCTCTCTCTCTCTCTCTCTCTCTCTCTCTCTCTCTCTCTCTCTCTCTCTCTCTCTCTCTCTCTCTCTCTCTCTCTCTCTCTCTCTCTCTCTCTCTCACTAGTGTAATCCATGAATTTATAAATAAGATAAGAGGTAAGTAAACAGTCAATCGTCCTAGGTAAACTAACGCTGTATTTTTCCATCGTCCGGGCCTCGGCATTATTGCGGTAACATATTTGTGAAACAGGAGACGATGAAATTATATAAGCGGATCTAATAAGTGAAGATATTTTCATGAACCTGTAAACTAAGTCGTATACATTAAGGCTATCAAAATAAATTAATCTGTTTTTACATTGAAATTCTTACAAATCCAAGCTAAGATATTCACACTAACTTAATTAAGATGTATTCTTTGATCGTTAGCATAATACCAATGTTTTATATATACTGTACCAGTCTTGTAATATAATCCGTCAACTCTCGCTTGCTACTACAATTTCCTGTATTAAAATCTTTCATTATTTTCGGAGCAACAAAAACACATGAAAGTGTAACAGGTTTGTTTGTCACTCTCGACATCCTCAAAGTCCGGTCTAGCAGTAATAAACGTCTATATAATTAAACAGTTACGGTAGTTCCAGGAAAGCTAGTTTCGTTTATAAGTTTCGGGAATAATTTATAGCTTCCTTCAGCTTACCACATAATCGTTTACTTAAATTCATTATATCGTAGAGTGAAGAAAATTAACAAAATATGATCTGCATGGAACTTGTCGAGGTTATGTGAGAACCCGATCAAGTGGGTAATGATTGTTTTGATTCATGAAAACGTACGGGTAAAGGGGGATTATAATAGAACACTAAAACTGTGTAATAGCCTTGCTTAATGTACGCTCAGTATCTTTGTTACGTCTTGAGGTATTTGTGCATTAGTACTCTCTCTCTCTCTCTCTCTCTCTCTCTCTCTCTCTCTCTCTCTCTCTACACACACACACAAACACACAGTCCAGAAGAAAAAAAACTCCAGCTACTGACATTCCTTCCTATTATTCACCTCAAAAAAAAAAATTGGAAAAACAACCTCCACAAACACCCCAATTCATAACACGATGATGCAAATGATCACCGGAAAAAAAATCATGTAAGAATTCTCTATCCTAAATTTTGGTAAAGAGAAAAGGGAGTATAATGTCTGTCTGTTTGTCTGTACGTGCGTGCGTCCGTCCGTCCGTCCGTCTGCGTTTGTGTGTATTCCAGCAGAAATAAATAAATAAATAAATATGATTATAATGCGAGACCCATACTTGTGAGCAACATAACATCAGCAAAAATTGACAAATTTATATTAAAAGTTGTACCTGTGATTACCATTGATTACGCCATACCTCCTACCAATTATGGCAGACTATATGTATTATACACACACACACACACACACACACACACACACACACACACACACACACACACACACACACACACACACACACACACATTAGGTAAAAGTCATTAGAAAGGTGAATGAACCATAAATATGTTATATGGAACATAAATATAACTTCCAAAATCACTCTCATATACTTCCTCATCGCGGCCTGACGAATAGTGCAACGGTAAAGTTCTGTCAGGGCTCAGGTCGAGGCTCATCCGTACTGATCATCTATCTGTGTGTGTGTGTGGTGTTGTGTAGTGTGGTGTTGTGTGGTGTTGTGTAGTGTTGTGTGTGGTCAAAATGGCGGGGATCCGCTTTTGAATTTTGCCACATGCAGCAGCTAGTTTAATGTGCACCCCATACTCATCCTGTGACCGATAGCGCAAAAGGATGAAAGTTAAACAGCAGAGGTCACAAAGGATGTGTCTGACAGACGCTAGGGGTCAGGATATTGTGACATTGAAAGTTAAAAAAAGGATTTCTAATACAATATTTGTTTAGTTTTGTACAATAGTATGTATGTATGTATGTATGTATGTATGTATGTATGTATGTATGTATGTTCCTCAAGGGTGCTACGAACTACATCCATCCATTTCTGAAAGACGCTGAGGTTTAAACACATATTATCTTTAGTTATCATTATATATAAAGAGAAAATGTTTAGTACATTTTTGTTTTTTATATTTGTAAATAACAGTAATGAATAATACTTACTAACTGAACAGGTAAGACCATGTACTGCACGATATCTACCTGTCTGTCTGTCTGTCTAATCTATCTGTCTAAGCCTTTTGGCTGTCTGCCTGTCTGTCTAATCTAATTGTCTTATCTGTCTAATCTGTTTGTCTGTCTGTCTAATCTTTCTGTGTGTCTAAGCTGTCTGATTGTCTAATCTGTCTGTCTTTTCTAATCTGTCTAATCTTTTTGTCTGTCTAATCTGTCTGTCTGTCGTATATGTCGAATCTGTCTGTTTGTCTAATCTGTCTGTCTGTCTAATCTGTCTGTCTGTCTAATCTCTGTAATCTGTCTTTCCAATCTAATCTGTTTGTCTGTCTTATCTGTCTGTCTGTCTAATCTGTCTCATCTGTGTGTCTGTCTAATCTGTTTAATCTGTCTGTCTGTCTAATCTGTCTCTGTGAAATCTGTCTAATCGGTGTGTATGTCTGTCTAATCTATCTGTCTGTCTAATCTGTCTAATTTGTATAAACTGTGTGCCTCTCTAATCTGTCTGTCTGTTTAATTTGTCTAATCTGTCGTCTGTCATATCTGTCTATCGGTCGGTCGGTCCGTCCGTCCGTCCGTCAGCGTTTGTGTGTTGAAGTATAAATAAATAAATAATTATATAAGATTATAATGTGAGACCCATACTTGTGAGCAACATAACAGCAGCAAAAATTGACAAATTTATATTAAAAGTTGTACCTGTGATTACCATTGATTACGCCATACCCCCTACCAATTATGGCAGACTATATGTATTATAATAAATAATGGAAGCACCTCGAAATCGAGGATGGCCGGCCCAAGGGCCACCTAGGCGGGCGTGAATTTGTTTAAGGTGTAGAAGCTGTCGCCAACACAACAACCACACCCTAAGTTAACGAGCTGCATGACCCAGTGTCACTGAATAGTCCGAAAAGACCGGACAACTCTTCAACTGCTCTTGCTAACCATTACCCCGGAATACGATTCGAAAATCGATTAAAATCCAGGTTCCCAATTACTGCTGGGTAGACACACACACACAAAATCAATTGACAGTAAAACTTTACACACTCAACATGTCTACGTGTATTTGAGCTGCAGTCATAACACGTCACTAACAGGAGGGAGTGTGGTGGGGTGGAACATCGGCGTGTGTTTGTGGGTTGGTGAGAGACTGGTTATGCTTTTACGTCGCTTTATTGTACCGCTACTGTGGTTACATTGTGAACGTGTGTTTTTTGTGATATGGTGTGTGTGTGTGTGTGTGTGTGTGTGTGTGTGTGTGTGTGTGTGTGTGTGTGTGTGTGTGTGATATGTAATAAGCTATTCATTAGGTGTCTATAGTATATTTAGTCAACACTTTATTAAGTTTTACTTTTTTCTAACGAACAATGTATTTACATTCTTTTTTATTTCTAAATGTGTTTTTAGGCTAAAAAAGAAAGTGTGACTCAACATGAATACATAATACTCAAATAAATTATGAGAGAACGACAAATAGTAAATAACTTTATATTGATACGACGAAAAAATAGGTCACATACTTTGGTTGGCTAAATAAGAACTAAAAGCCAATGTCATATGGTTCTCAGCACAAGGCGCGTCACTCACAGGGTGTCCACACGAAACTTGTACAATTTCCGAATAGGACATCTAACGCAGACACTGGGGCTCATATCAAAGTGGAATAATGATTACAGTGAGTGACCATAATCTTTGGGAATTGTTCTTTTTAATAACGTAAACTCCATTAAAATATAGGTTTTGATTCTCATCCACATCGGCCATTGTTAATTCAAACTAAGACTCCCTTAACCCCCTAACTCACAAAATTGATAAATTAAAAAATAATTGGGGGGGGGGGGGAGGACAATTTCGTTCACTGAGGCAGGCTGTAACATATAGCCTCTTCAAATGTGTCTGTTTCTTTGTCTGTAGAATAATTGTGAATCTAGAGGATAGAGGAGGAGGGGGCAGGTGGGTCGACTGCACCCTAAAAATGGAGAATGTTTTTAGGAAAGTTGTGGCTGCAGTAAGGTGCATACTTCTCCTGACATCCTGTGGTAGAAACAGTAGGATAAAATTACTGGTTATATAAGGGAATGAAATGTAATATGATTGAATTTTTGAGGAAATCTTCTTATCTTTTCCCACCAGATAAATCCTGAATATGCCAATGTTGTAAACAGTTTGTGGACACGATATCCCTTCCTTCCCTCTCTCCCACGATATCTAAACAACTTGTCAATGATATATTCTGTAATTTTCAGGATTGAAGGTCTTTGGTAGCCGAGGAAAGTACTCTACGTTAAATAATGAATCAATCATATTACTCATTACCAGATTTTATCAGAATTTTGACATGAGTTTTAAATTTTTCAGTGATTTACACATTTATTAAAAAAATTATTTTCAGAGATGAAAATCATTGATAGCCGAAATATACTTGAGCGACTTTAACCCTTAGTGATTTCTCTCATCATGGTGGCAGTCTCATTTTTTTTTTACAAGAGTTGATATAATGGGCCTAATAAATGATTTTATCTAACAATGATTTATATTTTTGCAGATCCTGACATCAGTACAAGGTAAGTACACGTTTTGTCATTATAATAGGGTACAGTTTTGAAATATACACATTTTTAGTTGTGAATATGTCCAAGGACTGAAGATCTATTCCTAAAATATTTAATGTTACTTTGAATTAAATAAAAAGAAATATTAATTAGTAAACGTAATGGTAGTATTTATAATTATACACAATGAAAGATATTTTCATTCCCTGAGCCTTGCTTTGTCCTGGAGCATATTTTATTTTATATTTTTTTTATCGTATGTATCTTACTAACACTGTTGACCCGTCAGTACTGGAGACCTAGCGGTGATAACGTCAGGTGCTGAGATAAATCAAGGCTTAGACTCTATTGTTAGCTTTAAGGTTAGGCTGGATTAACCATATCCAGGTTTAATCAAAATTATAACTAACACCTAAAATGTGGTTTATGGAGGTACTATAGTGGTTGTTTTTCAGATAGAGGTAAGGTTCGTGCATTTTAGTACAATACAAATGCATTTTTTTCAAGTGAAGGTGAAGTACATATGTAATTCTTTCTGTTCACTATAAAGGTGATGTTTATTTTAGACGAAGGTAAATTTCATATCTTTTTTCAATGCGACGCAAAGACAAAGTTCTTTTCAAATGAAAATTGTGTAGTTGTGTATTTTTATTATTTTGTTTTTATCTCTTTAACGTTATTGGAAAGTCCATATCATGTGAGGTTGATGTTTGTTTTTCAGTACAACACATGCAAACTTTTTTCGGACGAATATAATGTAGGTGTTTCTTCGTTTTTCTTTGCTAACTTTATCATAAAAGGATTCATAATTATTTTTTTCATTTTTTTGTTTTTGCACTCTCGGTCTTGTGTACTGAAAGGGTTAAATTAGCAAAAAAATTATATTACTGTAGAAGAAAATGTTCTTTTTATCAACGAAGTTGACCCTTGAATCAATTAGTATCTTGGAGGACAAGAGTTGTCGTGGGGAAGAAAAGTTTTCATATGGAACAAGAGATATCGCTTCGAAGTAAACATATCTTGAAGAATAACAGTTATCACGCAGTACAAAAATCGCAATGCAGGACAAAATATATCGTGTTCAGCAGAAGTTATTTACCTAATTTATGTACAGTACCTAATTTACTTAACAATCACCAGAACAGTGGCCTATGTAGGATCCTCCCTTACTTCTTGACAGTCTTGTCCAGGACTGTCTTGAAGCCCAGTAGCGTGTTTGCTTCCGCAGCTTCAGCTGCTTGACTCTTCCAAAGGTTCAACACACTCTTTGCGAAGAAGCTTTCCTTATATTCGTTCTGGTTGGCAACTTGCGAGTTTGAAACAATGACTCCATATGTTTGTAGCGCTTGACACCTTCTGAAGTGATCTGGGGTTACGTCTTCCTTCCTTTCAGGATTTTAAAGTCTCTGTGAGGCCTGCCTTGCTGGGTCTTGTCTGAAGAGTTGTCAGTCCTAAGGCCCTTAGTCTACTTGGAAAATAAAAGTTTTTTATTTCAGAAATAATTCGGTCGTCCAAGATTGCATGTTTTCTTATGCTGTTATGTTTTTTGAAGGTGTGGTCTTCATGCACTGTACATAGTTGTCCAGATAGCGACATACGAGTGTGATCAACTTTCTTCACTGCTTCTCACACTAGTTTGGTGTATTACTACAACTAGGTATTTTCCCATATCTACAGGTGTCAGGAAAGTGTTATTCACAGAGTTGTTCTATATTCTGTTATTGTGTCTAATATCCCAACTTGCATTTTGGTGTGTTAAAAAAATGTGAATTCAGCAACCATTTAAAACAAAACAAAATATTGTTACTATCGTATGCCAGGAAAGATATCACCTGGAACAAAAGTTATCGTGCGGAACAAAAGTTTTTTCTCAAAACAAATGTTATCATTAGTAATAAAAGTTGATATATTAAGAAACAAAATTCAATTAACGAAAACCCAATTATCAATATCACAAGACCCACAAAAATTAAAACTAATGGAAGGTTCAGATGATAAATGAAAATATTCTGTCAAATAAAGTAATACCAGATACATATGATAACATTTACATATCATAGGATAACATTAAAATTGTCACGACCAAACCATATAACACAAAATAACCCCAGATAACACATCCCAACACAAAACTTCACATGATACTGTAAGATCATTTACTACACAACAACTCCAGATAGCACCTAACAATACTAACCTTCAAATTACAACACCACTTAACATACACACACTATGAATAGGTATCACATCTCATCATAAACAAAATCAAATGTATACTGACAAAGCATGTGTATGTTGCAATGTCTCACTTCGTTGACATGATGAACGGTCAGCCTTCAGCTACACCCTGCACAAACAATTTCCCCTGTGATAATAGAAAAGGCTTTGTGTGTTGTGGGGAAGCATGTTAGTGTTGATGCTAGGTTTCATTTGCATACAATAAACATCCGATAGTCAGTTGACGCACGATGCAATTATGTTGGGTGTGTTGCAATACTTCAGTGAGCAGAGGAGGTTTTTTTTGTTTCGAATTTTTTATTTTATTTTTATTTTTTGGTACGTTTTTTTTTTATATCCTCAAGTTAGCATCCATTCAGCAATCACTTTCTACAGTGTGTGGTAAGGGAACACTCGGCTTCTATGTTAGTTACCGTGTCACTTAATTTTACAATGGCGATGTAAAATAAGACATTCACCGTGACTCAAAATTCCTTATGATAACCAACCCTGACACAATCACCTCAAACTCTTAGCCTGGTCAAAATATTCTATGCCAGTAGTTTTAAATTTCTTTTTGTTTATGAGTTATTATGAGCCTAGAGAGACAAACGGACAGACACCTGTATCACGTCAGATGTATCCTAGATGAAAACAGTTATTGTATTATTATTAACTTGATACATTCTTAGCCAGTGTCCATGCATCATCACTTTAGGAGGATCAGTAGAATATATAAATATCAGTACTGGTTGACTGAATTAAAAAGGAATTTGTTGACCAGCCTTCGGTAATATATCTACTGAACAGTTCTTGGTCGCTCTTGTTATCCATTAGCTATTGTTTCCCCCTCTTGTGTTCAATGATTTCTGCTGGATATTTTTCCTCTTCCCCTCCCTTCGTCATTATCCTTATCTCCATTATTTCATCTACCCCTCGTTTATCTGGTACTCTGAATCACTTCTTCATTACCAAACAATAGAAATAAAGAGTTAGAATAGAAAGTATTGGTTATTTTGCCGGAATTCCTGGCGAGTAGCGTGTTGGTTAGTTGACAGGAATTCAAAAGAGACATTGAGATAAATATTGACCCATTCCATACTTAAAATCAGATTGAAAAGATGATAAAACCTACACATTTATTTTTGTGTACGACGCCAAATATTCTTCTAAAAACGATATTGAAGTATATAATAATTTACTAAACTCTAATTTCCAATCTATTGTGTACAGTGCCCAAATTGTTATGAGAGTTGGCATCCCTCTCTTGTACCATAGTTGTTAAGAGGTTAGTCATCTTTCTCCTAATCTTAACAACGCCCCTTCAGTAATGATGACTCTTCCTCAACATAATGCGTCCTACTCAACACAGCATCCATTCCCCAACATAATATCTCGTCAAGGCCATAATCTCCTCCTGAACGTAATACCACATCCTCATCGTATCTTATCTTCTCCTCAACATAATGTTTCCTCCTCGACATAATAGGTCCTTCTAGACATAATAGCTACTCCTTAACATAATTGGTCCTCCTAGACATATTAGGTCCTCTTAGACATAATAGGTCTTCCTAGTCATAATAGGTCTTCCACGATATAATAGGTCCTCCTAGACATAATAGCTACTCCTTAACATAATAGGTCCTCCTAGACATATTAGGTCCTCTTAGACATAATAGGTCTTCCTAGACATAATAGGTCCTCCTAGACATAATAGTTTCTCCTTAACATAATAGCTTCAGCTGGAATTAAAGGTTCTTGGATACAATGTCCTTTAATGAATATAAATTTTGCTTTGGAACATACTCGTATATGCTGTCCTTTTATTGCTGTCCTCTTTTGGACATATTGGCCTCTCTAGAAAATACTGTCCTCTCGAGAACGCATCGCCTTCATCTGAACATCGTGTCATGTCCTCAACAATCATTGTGCCTGCCTTTATGAAAAGCTTACCTTACAGGGAATTATGTATATTTATCTGCCTTTATTCATGGACACGAGTAACATGTAACACGTCTTCCTCACAAGGCCTCCCTGATAGGCTAGACACCTATTTTTGGTGTTGTGTCACATGGGTCGAGTTTTTCTACTCCGCCGTTTGACCAAAACTGTCATGGGAACACGCTTGGCTTACTGTAGGATCGACATATGCCTCAGTGACATAATTCTGTTCCTAGTGAAGCTGACCTATTAATAAATACCAAATCTGTTAAATGAATTTTAGTGTAGTTGCATCATATGTTGAACACAAGTCCCAGGTTGATGATTTGATTTTCTGCCTCATTTACACACAATTGCAGGGTCTCAATTGTTTCTCTAACTATTGACAACACAACACACATATATTGTTTCTCACTTTTGATCTTTTTTTTCATTTTTGTATATATGGTTCTTAATTATTATTATTATTATTATTATTATTATTATTATTATTATTATTATTATTATTATTATTATTATTATTATTATTACTATTATTATTACTATTATTATTATTATTATTATAATTATAATTATAATTATAATTATATTATTATTATTATTATTATTATTATTATTATTATTATTATTATTATTATTATTATTATTATTATTATTATTATTATTATTATTATTATTATTATTATTATTATTATTATTATTATTATTATTATTATTATTATTATTATTATTATTATTATTATTATTATTATTATTATTATTATTATTATTATTATTATTATTATTATTATTAATTATTAATTATTATTATTATTATTATTATATTTTCACCCCCCAGCCCCCGATGTGGGTCAGTGACCTGTGCCCGGGAAGGCTAATCCCCGTAACAAAAAATGTAATTAAAATAAAATAAATAAATAAATAAAAAATTAATAAAAAATGGAACACAATAAATTTCTCTTCAGCGGCCGCGTGATGCAATATCTGAATAATTTCGAAAGACTGTAAAAAATTGCAACAATATTTTTTACAAGGGCATACTCACCAGTATTTGGTGTCTGATGAGTGTCATAGGCGTAGATAGTGTTCCACTATTCTTGGGATTTCGAATTTCTTTATGGGTGTCGAAAGTTTCTCCCTTGATTGTCAACAGTGCCTTTTAGGTGGCGAGAGTTTCCCACTGAGTGTCGACATTATCCCGTGGGATACCGACGCAGTATTCCTGTGATATCAACAGTGTGCCTTGGATATCAACAGTGTTCCATAGTGCCATCACTGTCGACAGTATCCATTTGTCCCACGGGTGTTGACGATATCCTATTGGTGTTGAAACTGTCACTTGGGTATTGAAAAAGTTCCCACGTTATCAACAGTGTGGTCTGGGTGACGAAAGTGTTCCACAATTCTATCATTTCGTTGAAAAAAAAATAAAGACAGAGTAAGAGGAGGAATAACAGTCACTGAGGCTGGTCACACACACACACACACACACACACACACACACACATCCTTCATAAGCTTCATCGTCTACTGTAATTCTTAATGTTATTTAATACTTCATATTATTGATTTTCTTTTTGTGTGTGAACGAGACAACTTTCACAATCACACTACCCGTCACAGTTACACTACCTGTCACAATCACACCAACTACTGTATCACGGTCACACCACCTGTCAGTCATACCACCTGGTACAGTGGACTCAGTATACGAGGACATTTAAACTGCATCACTGTGATGGTAACACTGGTGTGAGGACCTCCTCACCTATGGTTCCTCACCGTGATGGTAACACTGGTGTGAGGACCTCCCCACCTATGGCTCCTCACCGTGATGGTAACACTGGTGTGAGGACCTCCCCACCTATGGTTCCTCACCGTGATGGTAACACTGGTGTGAGGACCTCCTCACCTATGGTTCCTCACCGTGATGGTAACACTGGTGTGAGGACCTCCTCACCTATGGTTCCTCACCGCGATGGTAACACTGGTGTGAGGACCTCCCCACCTATGGTTCCTCACCGTGATGGTAACACTGGTGTGAGGACCTCCTCACCTATGGTTCCTCACCGTGATGGTAACACTGGTGTGAGGACCTCCCACCTATGGTTCCTCACCGTGATGGTAACACTGGTGTGAGGACCTCCTCACCTATGGTTCCTCACCGTGATGGTAACACCGTGATGGTAACACTGGTGTGAGACCTCCCACCTATGGTTCCTCACCGTGATGGTAACACTGGGTGAGGACCTCCCACCTATGGTTCCTCACCGTGATGGTAACACTGGTGTGAGGACCTCCCCACCTATGGTTCCTCACCGTGATGGTAACACTGGTGTGAGGACCTCCCCACCTATGGTTCCTCACCGTGATGGTAACACTGGTGTGAGGACCTCTCCACCTATGGTTCCTCACCGTGATGGTAACACTGGTGTGAGGACCTCCTCACCTATGGTTCCTCACCGTGATGATAACACTGGTGTGAGGACCTCCTCACCTATGGTTCCTCACCGTGATGGTAACACTGGTGTGAGGACCTCCTCACCTATGGTTCCTCACCGTGATGGTAACACTGGTGTGAGGACCTCTCCGCCGATGGTTCTTCACCGTGATGGTAACACTGGTGTGAGCACCTCTCCATCGATGGTTCTTCACCGTGATGGTAACACTGGTGTGAGCACCTCTCCGCCGATGGTTCTTCACCGTGATGGTAACAATCGGGTTTGGGTTTTAATTTCCGGGAGTGAGCGTGCAGGTTGTGTTCCATCAACGACCTGGAGTGGAGAAAAAAGCAGTTTGCTGCAACAGCTCACGTAAAACTCCAAATTGTCAGGGTGCCAGTGGGATATGAGCAATTTCACTGTTCGCGTTAGAACTTTCATTTTGCCGCTCTCGTCTCGACTCTCAACATTTTCTTCACATTAAAAAATATTTTCAAGATAAAAATATGAAAAAAAATCACCGTCTTCCTGATTTAAACATTTTTGTGGATTCACTCAAGCCAAGAGGCTCATTCCACCTTGTTATAAGTCCTTTGTATCGGTTATCTTATACAGGGTGTACTTACGTTTATTAACAATCATAACCTCTAAATGCACCGCTTAATTGAGTACTCTGATAATACCCGCTATTCAGTCACTCACCTCAGTAATTCACTAAGTCAAGGCGCACGTTTTCTTAAGGCAGAAGTAAACAAACTCCGATCGAGTTACAGTGAAACATTCCGAGGTTTATTTACTCTTATATATCAACATGTAGCTTTGAAGTGTAAGATCATTTTGTTTCTTTACTTTAAATATCATTTCCAATCTTATTTTATTCTTATTTATTCTCAATATTCTCATGGGCATATATATTTCTTTTTTATGCCATTTATCATTATTTTATTCTTACTCTTATGTGTCATATATCTTTACTTAATCATTCATCAACTAACTCTTTTTACACGACGATCGATTTTTTTTTTTTTACATAAATGTTTATATATTACAATTCGAAGACTCCTACGAGCTTCTCAGGTGCAGGGAGTGAGAGTCCAATATGCAACAAGCTTTCCCTCCAATGGTTTCAATGAATCTGGAGCCCAACCCTCTTAGAAATTTCAGGGCATCGGTTCCTTGAGCTCCCAGAGTCTCTGTTTTACATTTCAAATCCATATATTTCATAAATTTGTGTTTCTCACAATAAAACTGGAAATTTGATTCTGCGGACAGATCACGTATAAATGAAAATAAATCTCGTAAAATCCTCTATTTCATATTCAAAACAATTCATCGTTTCGGAAGCGTCACCTCCCTAATTCTACAACGCTGTGTAATTTTAGTCAACCCGCCAGGTCGGCTTCTGAAGGCTGGAATTTAAAAGTAAATAAATAATAAATAAAGTTAATTGCCCTCCACGTCACTTTAACAACCAGCTCCAATGGTGTTGGTGATAGTCGGCAGTTATTACAATATGAAGATAAACTATGTCACTGCTGTTAATAAAATATGATAGTAATTTACGATCGTTAACATATAAGAACCAATGCATTTTTCCTTCCATGGATTATTACTGCTGTGTATAAATGCTTCAATAGATTCCATGACAGTTTAGAGATGCGTTTAAAATTCTGATCCATTTTCTAGAAATCTTCATTAAAATTCTAGTCTTTAATCGCCAAGCACGAGTGCAGGTGTACTGTACTGTGTTAGTTGGTAAAATCCAAAGTTTCACCGGTGCTTGTCTCTTAAGTTATTAGGTCCACCCTCAGGTTAACATGGCTGAATTTGAACACTGATACCATAACAAATAATGAGAGAGAGAGAGAGAGAGAGAGAGAGAGAGAGAGAGAGAGAGAGAGAGAGAGAGAGAGAGAGAGAGAGAGAGAGAGAGAGAGAGAGAGACCTTGAAATAAAGTGTATCTCACAGACCTATATAAAGTGGTACCCAGTAGGTGTAAAATAGCTGAATGTAACTTGTGTTTTTCTTTAAAAATATATTTAAATGTTCAAATATCGTCGAGTAATCTCTGTAGTCTCTCTGGGGGTCAGTTTATTGTGATTTGAGATACACTTCAGTATAACAAGGTATCTTAAGTATAGCCAAAACTATGTAGAACACCTCACTGGTAGTCTTAAAGTAATGTAAATGTGGAGATGATCAGTGCTTGTAGTGTAAGAAGAAAATTCCTACATGGGAACACACTGATGGATGATGATTACCAAACTATAGGAAAGTAGGTTGTAAAGGCACAGTTACTACTTGTTTAATAATGCTGTTGCCAAGGAAAACATGATATCTTCAACACAAAGGCTGCATCACTTTCTTGAAAATTGCAATTCTTCTGTTGTGGGAACGAGGCGACAAATTGCTCGCTCTCACCTCAGTTGCTGTATGAGGCGCCCAAGGAGTTGTACATCACAGGCAGTGTAGCTTGTGACACCCTCTACCGCCTCCCCTCTTACTTCACTAGAAATATTTTATGATGGTATGTCACGCACGTAAAGTTGAACTAATTTGCGTACGTTCTTTAGAAGAATTATTAATATGCTAAAAGAATTACACGCTTTCTAACGACGAGGGCAACAAGAGAAAAAGAATAAAAAAAAGAAGGCAAATGTTCTACACTGATAAAACGCTAGAATCGAGAGTAAACAAAGAATAGTCATTGACTGCAACGCAAAAGTTGAGGAGTAAATTATCTCATAACTTGAGCGAGTCAGTGAGCCAGTCAGTCAGGTAGTGTTGTCAGTGAGTGATTCAGTGCGTCAGTCAGTCAGGATTGATATTTATAAAGCTGCATGACGCACTAAACGCGGACACACTCTCTACTTACATGTACTTGTACCTCACACTGCTTTGATAAAGGAGGAAACAGCGGGTTAATTATGACGGTGGAATTAAAACGAAAAATACCATAAATATTGTTAAAAGCTAAAAAAAGAAAAAAAAGGACTCGTTTTACAGTATATGTAAATTTGTTTCACCTATTTATCATGTCCTTATTTACTTATGTATGTATCTACTTATTTTTTTTTTTACTATTTTCCTGTGTCCAACATCAGATGCAACTTAGAGTGACACAAAGAACTGACAAATAGTAGGACCTTACTGAGTACCAAAATGACAAACAACAAATGGAAACTTCTATCATTGACAGACAATTGACAAATTCTCGATTTTGTCCTCAGAAAAAAATTAGGTGTGGAGTAATTGGGTCACTGGAATAAGGTTGTCACTGGAATAAGGTTGTCACTTTCAGTTGTGAAAATTTGGTAAAGTTCAGTTGATATTTGTAGACATGAAAACCTTAAACAACCAAGAAACACAAACTCACAAACCAACCCGATCAAGATACTTTATCCAATCCTTCGAATTCTGTCAATTAAAAACACTCTCTCTGGGATCTCTCTCATTTTTCAGACAAGTGAGATGACAAAGAAACATCATAACACCGCCAACCACATATCATATTTCGTCGTGTGTCCTTGAGTATGACTGGTGGTTATGGTATGAGATTGTTGTTGTTTGTAGGATGGTGGTAGTAGTTGTGGTTATAGGTACAGAGTAAATAAGAGATAGTGGTAATGCAGGTGGTTTTAGTGGTGCTGATAATAGTAATAAGTTAAAAATGATAGTGATGATGATGATAAAGGTAATAGATATGTTATTGTCGGTATTTGTAACAGCGGTGAGGTGAATGGTGGTTTGTCTGATATGAAACTTCACAGGTGATAAGATATGAAGTAGAAATCCATACTGTCACAATTTAATTTAGTATTAATTATCGTTGGAACACGGTGGCGGATACAGGTGGTAGTAATATTTGCATTTTAATTTGTTTTTCTCGCTCACCGCCAGAAAGACTGAGAGGTAGATATTTATAAAAGAAATGTCACGGTGCTTATTTTGGGTGAAGAAAAATGTGGGAACCTTATTATAGCCAACAGATTTAACTCCGGCCTAAAACTTGGCGGAATGAGTACACTTTTATTATTCCAATATGATGTTCTCTTCTGTGATCCCAATCGATCGTGTAGGTCAGTATGACCAGAAATGATTCGCTATGTAAGTTCAGTTTTTGTTCGATTTTGTTGCTTTTACTCCTGCTATAACTCGGCTCATAGAACAATGGCGATTTCATTCCCATAAAAATATCTGCAGCCATTTAATGTATGGAGTCCCTGTATGATAATCAATCTTGGTCTACTGTAGTAACGATTATAACACAATAAATAAATGAATAAAAATGTAAAACAACTAAATTTACTTACACAATAGATGGCAGTGTGGCCGGCACTGCACTTGATCACCTCCACTTCCACGGCTGGGTAGTTAGCTGTTAATACGAGTATATATATATATATATATATATATATATATATATATATATATATATATATATATATATATATATATATATATATATATATATATATATATATATATATATGTGTGTGTGTGTGTGTGTGTGTGTGTAGTAAACAATACAATTATTCTTAAGCTTTCCTGTACCACTAACAGTAAACATATTCACTTTTTCGTGTTTGTCTTTTATCTGAGTGTATTCTTCATTAACTAAGGATTCACTATTATGATGTAAGCTTGGATGTTGAATATTATAAGAATACATCTTTTAAATTTAGATTTTTTATTTAATTCGATTAAATATTTACTGTTATATAACAGAGAACCTTTTATATATCGACAAGCAGAGATTTATTATATTTCTTCAATATTTCTTAGAAAAGAATTTGTAGTCTTAGTCGCCATTTACCTCTGTTTTAACCCCCGCTCTCTCAAGCACCACCACACCAATACATACTGAATACTTGAACTGCTTTTGTATGCAAATATCAGTCGCTCACTTTTGGGAAATCTATAAAATCTAGCGTTACAATAATTTACGTCAATAGACTACAGCAGTAACAAATCGGCACTCTAAGGCGGGAGAGATCTTCAACAGGCTGGGCTGAGTTGAATGTGCCACAAAAAATCCCTCGACGTTGAGCACTACGCCACGATGTATATGAACCATTCCTGTGATATTTTTCCCACTCACTGCTCCCATACTCCATATTACGATGCAAGATATGGTTCAACACGTGCCTCTGATGCGACCCCACACTCCTGTGATGATGCCATAACCCCCACATAGCCGGGAGCTGCTCACCATAAAATCACAATCTGAGGGGTAATGTGGCCTCCACCATGATAAACGATACCCAGGAGTCGTCTAGTCCTGCTGCCACACTGTGAAGGTACCACCACCCCCTGTCATCACCACAACAACTCTCTGCCACCCCCACCCCCCACCGTGCCTCTTCCACCACCACCACCCTTTGCCACCACCCCCTGCCACTGTTACTACCACCACCCTTTGTCACTACCCCACAGTGCCGCCACTACCCCACAGTGCCACCAGCACCACTGCCTTTTGTCACTATCCCCAGCCACTATCACTACCACTACCACCACCAACCACCACCACTGCCACCATCACCCACTACCACCACCTGTCACCACCCCCTGTTACCACCACCACCACCTGCTGCTACTGTGAGCACCACCATAACTACCTATGGATCCCACAACCACCTAACTCCTGCCACTGTCACCTCTACCACAACCATGATCCACTTTCTGCCATCAACACCCAACCTCCGCCACTACCAGAGGGAGATGGTGATCATCACCTTCAGTCACTATCACCATCATCACCACCGTATGTCAGTCTCACCATCACCACCCCCGTCACTTTCATCACTATCTGTTACTGCCAACACCACAACCATCTCATCACTGTCACCACCACTTTACCAGATCTCTCTCTCTCTCTCTCTCTCTCTCTCTCTCTCTCTCTCTCTCTCTCTCTCTCTCTCTCTCTCTCTCCAGGTGACGTATAACAGTGAACTAGTCAAGTAAATAGGGTCCAATTGCCAATATCCAAGCCAGTAACGACGTCCAATAAAAAGCGAACCTCCAACTATTACCTTCAAGCTGAACATTGAAATAAAAACAAATGAGTGTGTTATGCTCGTGGTTTGCATAATAGCAATCGTGGGGTTCACATCTGGAGCTCTTAGGCACAGTTTTATTTCTTATACCAGTAATGATACGCATATAATGTGTGTGCGTGTGTGTGTGTGTGTGTGTGTGTGATAATAATAATAATAATAATAATAAAAGGTTTATTAAAAAAGTTTGCAGCCCGAAGGCTGAAAATATACATTGGACATAAATAACTTATTACGTACATTGGTGGTTTAGCAAAAGCCTTCATTAGAGAAAGGTGAAGGAACATACAGTGAACATACAGATTAATGTTTACACACGTAGATCATTTGAGCTGAGGTGTTGAACAGCAGACACGTAGTGTAGTAACTCCCTCGCAGATGGTGTTATGAGGGGCATCACGTGGAGTACTAGTTCCCTCACAGGTGGTGTTATGAGGGGCTTGACGTGGTGTAGTAATTCCCTCACAGATGGTGTTAAGAGGGGCTTGATGATATAGTAATTCCCTCACATATGGTGTTATGAGGGGTCTGATGTGGTGTAATAATTCCCTCACAGATGGTGTTATGAGGGGCATCACATGGCATAGTAATTCCCTCACAGATGATGTTATAAGGGGCATCACGTGGTGTAGTAATTCCCTCACAGATGGTGTTATGAGGAACTCACATGATGCTGTAGCAACTCATTCACTACGTGGTGTCGTAGCATCATGGGGACACCACGTGGTCTGCTGTCACAGGACTTAACTCACTCAAGTGGGTGAGGCGTGGTCCCAGGCCTCTCTATCGTGGAGTCTCAGGGGAATTATCACTGGGTACCTAGGACCTCACTGTGTGAAGGTTAGCTTGGGTAAGACTCAACTGTAACTGCGGAGTTGTTTTTCACTGACTTAAGCACTGTTCACTACTATTCAACACTGGTTCCATTCCTTTCCCAAATGAAATAGTAACTTCTGGCGAGAACTTGTTGATATTCCTGTGGGGAGGAGGGTTCAGGGGAGGGAGTTGGTATGGGCCAACATAACAGTTGACGTGGCTGCTGCTGAGCAGCGCACGGTGCTTGTGTGTGTGTGTGTGTGTGTGTGCAACAACAACAACAACAACAACAACAACAACAACAGCAACAGCAACAGCAACAGCAACAGCAACAGTAACAGTAACAGTAATAGTAATAGTAATAGTAATAATAGTAATAGTAATAATTAACGGTTTATTGAAAAAGTTCTGCAGCCCGAAGGCTGAAAATATACATTGGAGAATGTAAAAGAACATACAGATTAATGTTTACAGCGGAGGTCACGTAGATCTTGTGCGCTGAGGTGATGAACAGCAGATACGTAGTGTAGTACCTCCCTAACAGATGGTGTTATGAGGGGCATCACGTGGTGTAGTAGTTCCCTCACAGATGGTGTTACGAGGGGCCTGATGTGGTGTAGTAATTCCCTCACAGATGGTGTTATGAGGAGCCTCACATGATACTGTAGCAACTCATTCACTACGTGATGTCGTAGCATCATGGGGACACCACGTGGTTTGGTGCCACAGGACCTCATTCACTCAAGTGAGTGAGGTGTGGTCCCAGGCCTTCCTATTGTGGACGGATTAACACATAGCTGGTGTTGTTGAGTCTCACAAGCAGTTATCACTGGGTACCTGGGACCTCACTGTGTGAAGGTTAGCTTGGGTACGACTCAGCTGTTACTGTTGAGTTGTTTTTCACTGACTTAAGCACTGTTCACCACAATTCAACTCTGGTTTCATTCCTTTCCTAAATGAAATAGTAACTTCTGGCGAGAACTTGTTGATATTCCGGTGGGGGAGGAGGGTTCAGGGGAGGGAGTTGGCATGGGCCAACATAACAGTTGACCTGGCTGCTGCCAGAGCAGCGCCATGTAAGTCATGACCCTTCGGTGTGTGTGTGTGTGTGTGTGTGTGTGTGTGTGTGTGTGTGTGTGTGTGTGTGTGTGTGTGTGTGTGCGTGCGTGCGTGCGTGCGCACATACACTACACGGGGTGGTGAAATGAGTCTAGTGTGGCAGCATTATGTTAGTGTTAAGGTGCAAGCACTGCTTGCTCCCTCTTGCTTTCAGCTGCCACCGCTGGCTAGCCCTCGTGGCGAGCAGGAAAGCAACTTACATAAGTCTTCCCCTGCTAGTACACAGCCACCTCGAAGGCCTCCTTCAGCGCTGGAAAGAGCACTACCATTCATTGCTCAACCGAAACACCGATGTGGATGTCCTGACTACCCAGTAGGTCCCTCAGCATTCAGAGCTGACCCACCTCAGCTATCGTACATCCCTGGATGAGGTAGCTACCGCCTTCAAACAGATGAAAAATAACAAAGCCTCATGGCCTGATGGAATCCCAGCTGAGGTGTATAAAACAGGGGGACTTCTGCTTACCAGCTGTCTCCACTCTCTCCTGGATAATATATGGGAAAAAGAGGAAACCCCCAATATTTATAAGAACAAGAGTGTGGCAACTACCGCGGGATCTCGCTGCTCTCCGTAGCTGGCAAGATTATCGCCCGAGTCCTCCTAAGCAGACTTTTTCCTGAGGCGAAAAATTTCCTCCCAGAATCTCAAGGTGGCTTAAGACCTTCACGTGTCACCACTGACATGATGTTTGCTGATCGCCAAATACAGGAAAAGTGCAGAGAACAGCGTCGTGACCTGTACATGGCTTTATCGACCTAACCAAGGCCTTCGACTCGGTCAACAGGGAAGCCCTCTGGTGGACCCTCAGCCGTTTTGGCTGCCCACCAAAATTCATCACCATTGTGAGGTAACTCCACGATGGCATGAACGGCAGTGTCTTGCACAACGGCACCCAGTTAGAGTTCTTCCCCATCCAAACAGGGGTTAAGCAAGGGTGTGTACTGGCACCAACTCTCTTTTCCATCTTCTTGGCTGCCTTCCTTACTCTTGCCAGTGCCAATTTAGCCAGCGGGGTGAACATCGAGTACCGGATGAAGGGGGGTCTTTTCAACATAAGACGACTCCAGGCAAGAACAAAGGTGTCGGCAGCTTCCATTACTGAGCGTCAGTATGCAGACGATCTCCCCTTTATTGCTCACACTGAACACGACCTACAGGAGATCATGAACACCTATGCAGACGCGCATACACACTTCGGCCTTGAGGTGAATCTAAGTAGGACTCAGATTCTCTTTCTACCTGCCCCTGGTTCAGACACACCTCTACCATCCATCCAGCTTAACGGTACTACCCTCTCTAATGTTGACCACTTTCGGTATCGCGGCTCCCACCTTTCCACCAGCTGTAGGGAGCTGAAATTATCCACAAAGCTGCACGTATATCGAGCAGTGGTCCTGCCCACCCTACTATATGGCAGTGAGCCATGGGTCACATCCAGGAGGCACCTCAAGGCACTTGAAATTTTTCACCAACGTAGTCTCCGTTTCATCCTCCGAGTTCGCTGGGAAGACAAGCGAACAAATGCCAGTATTCTTGCTGACACCAACTGTAGGAGCATCGAGGCTACCATTTTTCCATGAACAACTTCGTTGGACTCACCATGTTACCCGCATGGACGACAGTAGACTGCCAAAGCAGCTACTTTACAGTCACCTAACGAATAGTAAACGTATCAGTGGCAGGCAATTGAAAAGGTATAAGGATAGTCTTAAAACAAACCTGAAAAGGTGCCAAATTGACCCCCTCACCTAGCAGTCGATTACTCCACATCGTAACGCTTGGAGAAGCACCACACGAGAAGGTCTCAATACTTTTGAGTTAACCCAACTTCAAACCGAGGCAGACTAACGCCAACGTCAGAAAGACGTTGCCACCCACAGTAGATGGAGCCCTCCACATGTGCAACGAGTGTGGACGACACAGCTGGTCCCGTATCTGCCTCTTTAGTCACCTCAAAACTCACTAACCTAGGTGACATCCCTAATAACTCATTTCATTGTATCATAGCTGGATGATCGTCATACTCGATTCCGAGTGACAGCAAAGTAGTAGTAGTAGTAGTGTGTGTGTGTGTGTGTGTGTGTATGTGTGTGTGTGTGTGTGTGGGGCTTTCCTTAATCTACAATTAACAGTCCTCTTGTTTACATAGTAGCAGATTCAAGAGCGGTAAATCTTTAATCCCGCGTCCATATTTCAAAGGCAGTCTACATTTTGTATGACTGCAGGATCATCATAATCATTGACGGGGAGTAGCGGAAGATTCCTGTCTGTCATTATTTTGATTACACTCACACAGATTGTATACTATTCTCTTTCAGTTTTACTCCATGATTGTCGACAAGAAAATAACAGTGGAGACAGAATACTGATCTGTTGTAGGAAAACACTGGGGAAAGTATCTGTGGGTGTGGCAGTAGAGAGGCAGATGTTCTTGACTCTATAACCTGGACAAAGTCACTAAACTGGTTATAGTGTTCATCTGAGGTGTTTGATGTATTTTACAATCCTAGATGAGCAGAAAGGTATTTTGAGACACGACATGTGGTTCACCAAAGTTCATTGGGGGATACCCAGGCGTCCGACACTATAAATGTTATGAAGATCAATAACAAAAAACAGATCACAAAAAAAAAAAATCAAATAAATTTCTTTATTTTTTTTCCACAGGCGTCATAACAACATTCGGGACAAAACAGTAAGCGGGATAAATCTCAATGAAATATATATATATATATATATATATATATATATATATATATATATACATATATATATGTATATAAATTATTAAAAAAAATGCCCCATGAAAAGTTAAAGCAGTGAGGTCATCAGTATTTGTCACGCCTGCACCATCACTGCCAAGAAGCCGCAGCAGTAAAAACAGCGGTGATTCTTTTCTTGTCTCAGTTCGCTCACGGATTTAATGCAAGAGCCGTAGTCATAAATTAGAGCAGAATCTCGGCTTTTATGTCAACAGCAGGATCCCAAGACTGGTAGTGTATGTGGACGATCAATTAGGTCTTACCCAGAAAGATGAAACATGTCAAATGTTCCCCACTAATTGTAAAAGAATAGAAAAAAAAGGCAATATAATTTATGGGCGGAATTCCAGTAATAATGACCCAGTCCCCAGTAATTATAAGGTTCCACACATCATTACTCTAGTTTACACAACCACACACCTCGACAACCTGATTGCGACGATCATCTATCTACAAGCTGCTCGACCGACGCTCTCATTCAGAATCTAGGCCAGGTATTACCACAGCCTGAATGTTACTAATTCCTTAGAACTTCGTGTTGTGCAAAATTTTCGAGCAATAAGGAAAAATTAATTACTAAATGATTTATAAATGAATAAAACTCTAACAGCACAAACTTCTTTCGTCTAGTTGTAACTGTTGACTAATATTACCAAATATTGTAACTGTTGACTAATATTACCAAATATTATCAAACTATGGCTGGATAAATCGTATGGTTGGTTCCAAAGATACTCACGTTTTCATGTTTAATAAACCTTAATCGTCTTTTTTTTCTATTTTTAAAAATTGTCACTTGTGCCCTGACTACTGCGGTGACCCCTTATATAGTTTCATTTATATTGTCATAGAAAACCTGAAACAGCTTAACCTAGCTCGTATTAATATTTATGTTCGTTTTAAATGCAGATGATCATGATGGGTGGTATTATATTATGATATATTCTAATAAAATTTAAATGTCAACGTCAGTTTCGGAGAAAATTAAATCTAAAGTTACTCAAAACAACATTAACGACTTAAACTATACAGCTGAGAGAAAAACAATTATCATAGTAATAGGTGCAAGTAATAAATAGCTAAATAAACCCTGAAATTAAGTACATATACAGTACTTCAATTTGTTTTATATTACATTGTTACTGCAGTATATACCTGTAACATATATACCTAGAGAGCTCCTGGCTTTTTAGGTAACAATACTAATATTGATTTTTAGAAATTACTGGGAAGGTCTCATTTGAAGTATATAAAATTACATATTTTTATCAAACAACTTATCCCATTCTTGCCCATTTGCTTTATAAATTCTATCGGAAGCCGATCAACCTCACAAGCTTTATCATTTTTCAATTTGTTCACGACTGCCTCAAACTTCTGTTTCCAGAATTCGCATTTCGAACCTCATTTCCTTTTCGTTTCTTACCTCTACTCTATCCTTATCATTATATAGTTCTCATACGTACTCTCCCCATCTCTCTTTTATTTCTCCCTTAAACAGGATCTTATTATCTTTGCTTATAATAAATAATAATTCCACCCCATTTATTTCAAATTTTTTGGTTCATTTGTTTACTATTCCCTGTACCTTTCCCTATAATTATGCATTCTGTCATCATCTTCTGTCTCCTTGTATTTCCTTTTTAGATTATCTTTCTTGACCTGTTTGTATTTCCTTTGTATTTTGTATTTTGTATTTTTGTAAGCCTCACTTAGTTTTCTAATATTTCTTCGTCTATTCATTTTCTTTAAAATTTCACTTGTCGTCCACTTACTTTTAGCCTGTATCTCCTATGTCCTATTAGTGTCTTTCACCGTCTCTAACATTACTTCTTTATAATAATTGTCACGGGATAAAATTTAAGGTTAACAAAGTAAATACGTGAAAGGAAATACCGAACTCTTAAATTACTCAAAAACTGACATTAAGCAAGAACCTTGACCATAAATTCCTCTCGTAAAGAAGTAAAATTTTGATCCAGATAAATTTGTAGATAATCAATGTAATAAAGTTACCAGGTTCATAACAAATCACTTATGAGGGGTAGTGAAACAGATAGTATTTTTTATAACTATACTTTTTATTTTCAAACAAGTAAACACACCAATAAGTTATAGAAATAGTTTGAGTAAAAATCACTGATACAAGAGAAAAATGTATGAACGCAGTGATGGTCTCAGTTGGAGAAATGCACCAACACTGATAAGAATCGCTCACTGTCCAAGGAGATAAGTGTCGTGTCCTAATATAAATAATCTTTGGGAAATTTCACAGGTAAGAGACGCAATTGATACACTAGGCCTGTATCTAATGCTGACACGTCCCTAGACCTAAGAGAATAAGAGTACACAGGTATGAGACTTAGCCTAAGTTAGCAAGGCCGTGATGAGGAGAGATGCGCCGGAGAGGTCCACCACAGGTTGACACATGTGAGGAGAACGTTAGAAGTGGAGCCGAGGAAATAAGTAAAATTTTGACGCTCCTGATCTGTACGTCGGTTTATAAAACCTCGTATTTGGCAGAGCTTCTGGTGGCGGGACTTACAGCTCTAAAATGTGATTGGTTACTCTTGTGGCGTCAATTAGTTTTCTGGAAACAAGTCGAAGCACGAGGGTAGGCGATGAGAGGTGCTGACTGCCTCTTCTCTGTCACGCTGGGACTCTTAGATATTTCTATACTTTGTTCATCAAGTCACTCTCTAGCAATACGGAAAATCTATTTTCGGTTTCAAATTCATCTCCAATCCATGCCCCTGTTTTGAGTTTAACTATATCACATTTGATTTTGCCCATACTTTTTCCAAGCAATTGTTGAAGTTTTAAATGTTTTGAATTTCTTTTTCTTTCCTTTGAGGACTTTGGTATAAACCTTTGAGAACTATAGTTCATCCTTTTGAGGACAATGGTTTATCCGCATAACGTTATTTAAGGCATGTTCCACAAGCCATATTTCAAAACAAAGACTAATTATCAGGATAGTCAATAATATGCTAAACCAAAATAAACACAAAACCCAGCCCCCAAGATCATCATCATTATCATTAAAGTGATAGGTTTCTGCGTCGTATTTCAAAAACGATTTTATCAACGTCCTGTTGATAAGTAAGTACCCACAAAGCACGGCCAGGCCCACTTTTCCAATGGTAAATTTTGGGGCGGTACACTTATGAGACCTGGAAAAACATTTATCACAGTACAAATGATTCTAAGTATGGGGGCCCCATCTCTCACAAATAAAACATACTGAACACTACGAGTCTTTATATGTTTTAACATTCTTCCTCTGTTTTGTATCTTGGCTTGACATAGCCACCACACAAAGCGCTATGTGACCCGCTATCACCATCAAAATGAAAAACATAATTACATAATAAAAATTATATCCGATTTCCTTGAAGGTAACTGGGTCTATACTGTAGAATAGATATCCATACATCAGTATTGGCAAAAGCACACCATATTTGACTGCCAACCAACCTATCCCATGACTGAACTGCCTCTTGCTGAAGTCAGTTTCACTGTCGGAGGACGTGTCAATCACTGAGATGTCCTCAGTTACTGGGACGTTCTCAGTTACTGAGACACCCTCAGTTACTGAGATGTTCTCAGTCACTGAGATGTCCTCAGTCACTGAGGCGTCCTCAGTTACTGAGACGTCCTCAGTTACTGAGATGTCTTCATTCACTGAGACACTCTCAGTCACTGAGATGTCCTCAGTCGTTGAGACATCCTCAATCACTGAGACATCCTCAGTCACTGAGATGTTCTCAGTCACTGAGATGTTCTCAGTCACTGAGATGTTCTCAGTCACTGAGATGTTCTCAGTCACTGAGACATTCTCAGTCACGCAGTAGGTTAGTAAACAATGGACTAGGTGACGACCTCTGTGCGTAAACTACACCTCGTGTCCTCGCAATAAATCACCGACGGGGATCCTTATTTTTGCCATCGTATTCCTCCCCTCCATCAGTTTTATCTTTATCACATTTCTCTTGTTTTCTGGCAGGTGAATGTAGTCTTCCGGGTGCACCCCTGTATACACTTATTTGTATATGATGAGCACAGGCTCCTTATCTACTTCTTCAACCGCCTGAAGCTGTAGTCTGGTGCTCCAGAATGGTTTTCCCCAACAGAGACCTGTCTTAGTGAACGTAATTTTTGTGGGAGTTAAACACTCCTTATTGAGAACCACCCAAAGTTCCCTTGGGATTAGTGAATTAACGGAAACCATTTTAATTTGGGTGAACCACGATTACTATAGCTGACATACTAAAGCAAGCACCAAATTTCGTACCAAAATATTGTAGTAAGAGTGTGTGTGTGTGTATAGTGATATGTGTATGGTGGTGATACAATGTTTCTAGTGATGATATGTATATAGTGGGGATACAATGTTTATGGTGATAATGTATATAGTGGTGTGATACAATGTATATAGTGATGATGTGTGTATACTGGTGATTCAACATTTATAGTGATGTGTATAATGCTTGTGTATGTATAGTGGTGATGAGTGTATAGTAACGCTGTAATGTATTTAGTGATATAACTTGTGCAGTGAATATGTAAGATATACAGTACAGTGATGAGAGAATGTATATATTCGTGATAATTATAGCAAGTAGTGATACAGTGTGTAGCAAAAATTATCAGTGTTTTGGATGTAGCATAGATTCTATAGTGGATGTAGTGTAGATGATAGTGTAGTGGATGTAGCATGGATTCTATAGTTGATGCAGTGTAGATGATAGTATAGTGATGTAGTATAGATTCTATAGTTGATGTAGTGTACATGATAGTGTAGTGGATGTAGTGTAGATGATAGTGTAGTGAATGTAGTATAGATTCTATAGTTGATGCAGTGTAGATGATAGTGTAGTGGATGTAGTGTAGATGATAGTGTAGTGAATGTAGTATAGATTCTATAGTTGATGCAGTGTAGATGATAGTATAGTGATGTAGTATAGATTCTATAGTTGATGTAGTGTACATGATAGTGTAGTGGATGTAGTGTAGATGATAGTGTAGTGAATGTAGTATAGATTCTATAGTTGATGTAGTGTAGATGATAGTGTAGTGGATGTAGTGTAGATGATAGTGTAGTGAATGTAGTGTAGATGATAGTGTAGTGAATGTAGTGTAGATGATAGTGTAGTGAATGTAGTATAGATTCTATAGTTGATGCAGTGTAGATGATAGTATAGTGATGTAGTATAGATGATAGTGTAATTGAATGTAGTATAGATTCTTTAGTTGATGCAGTGTAGATGCCGGTGTAGTGGATGTAGTGTAGATGATAGTGTAGTGAATGTAGCATAGATTCTATAGTTGATGCAGTGTAGATGATAGTGTAGTGGATGTAGTGTAGATGATAGTGTAGTGAATGTAGTATAGATGCCAGTGTAGTGGATGTAGTGTAGATGATAGTGTAGTGAATGTAGTATAGATGCCAGTGTAGTGGATGTAGTGTAGATGATAGTGTAGTGAATGTAGTATAGATGCCAGTGTAGTGGATGTAGTGTAGATGGTAGTGCAGCGGGTGTAGTGTAGATGATATTTTTATATTACCGACGAACGGCTAAATGGGGGGGGGGGTTGTTTTCATGGTCCGACCCCCACCTATGAGCTGAAATGTGCACTTAATTTTTTTTACAGTTTCGGACATAAGCTGTGAGGTGTCCTTCTAATCCTAAGGACCCGGGGGCAACGCCTGCTACCCGAGCTAGTTGTTAAAGACTAAAAATAATTTTCCTTGTAATTTTGTTGTTAGTAATAAGGAAGCAGGGTAACCTTCTTTAATGCAGTTTTGCATTTGTACTTCAAAAACTATTGTCTGTAAAGTCAATGGTTAAACACATAATGTCTGAAGATTCTGGTCGCACTGTGTCTGGTCTGTATAAAAAAGTTACAACTATTGTCATCTTCGAGGGTTTTGAACACTGTGGTCACTGGCAATGCTTAGGTTCAACCCTTTTTCTGTCATGTATATAATTGGTAGAAGATGTCAGCCAGACTAGCCACTTCTTAGTGTTAGTCTTTTTGTTTTTTTTACTTAGAGAAAATTTGCAATACACGGCTTTTACGCTGGGGAATAAACCGCGCACTTCCTCTTGGTCACCACACCGCTGGGGTATATTCATTTGTTTGTGTTGTACATGTAGTGCGTGTTCCTGTAGCGTCCGACAGCACATCCTCTGTGTATTCACTGAATTCTGTAACTTTGAAATAAATTGTTGGGGAAAAGATAACAGAGTGGACAGTACATTCCCTTCTCGGGCTGCACGTTACCTCCCTACGCTAATGTTACGATGGTACTGTACTCCCTCGCCCCTGAAGCGCTCACTTGTTATCTTAGTTATAAAACAATCCCTCGGGTATTGTTTAGGCCTTAATCTTTAATTAGTTGAGTGCCATAGCTGTTGGTGACCTTGATAAAGTGCCTCCCTAGTGACACAACATTTATTCAGGTGAGGCATTGCTCTCTCTACTATGGAATACAAATTTCTGGGAGACTTCATGTTAAACGTAAAGGGTCTTGCCATACAGACACCTCAGATGGGAGTGTTGATCTATTTCAGTTTGTATAATTTGTTTCATTCTAATTATCTTTTTGTTGAAGTTTATGTAATTTCACCTCTACCCAAAACGTGGTCTTTAATTCATTATAATCAGAATATTCCTAAATGTCTTACCTTGTGTCGTGAACAGCAACATTATTCAAACTAAGATATTTTCATCACTTGTCATGAAGAAGAAATTATTTACTCTTGACAACCATAACGAAACTGAGATCAGTCTTAGACATTGTGTTAATATCGCTGTCAAATTAACATTCCTGCCGTTATATTAGAATTGTTAACTACAGTAAAACCTCTATTTAACACACTATAAGGAGAGGAAATCCGTTATATCGAGGGTCTGTTAGTTGTGAAATACCCCAGCTAACTGATTTTATATAAAGGTTTCACTGTACTCCAAACTTGTCTTATTGGTTTAAAGCCAACATCAAGAGGCACTAAGTAAACCACAGGGTTCAGTAATCCTGTTTATCATCTGTCAATATTGGCTGACTAAAAAGTTCTTTCCATGAATTACTAAAAGAGTCTTTAGATCAGACAGACAATAGTCAGTTAGTATTATCACCCCTGGAGCGGAGAGACACAAGTAATACATATAATCAAAAGCTTGAGATATCTCCGCCACCTACGAGAGAGTCACGATGACACTTGAGAGAGCGGGTCACTCATCACCCTTGACACCACCCAGTCCTCACCACTAGAGGAGCTCTTCCACAGAGGCTTGACCCACAGTGGCAAGGCCGTTTACTCTGGTTCTGTCCAGCACATCGCACATAACTAAAGGAATTTCTATTTTAGTCAATATAACGTTATCCTAGAGTCTAGACGGCTACTTCACAGTCCTCTCTCTCTCTCTCTCTCTCTCTCTCTCTCTCTCTCTCTCTCTCTCTCTCTCTCTCTCTCTCTCTCTCTCTCAAGGTCGTCCTCTGTTTCCTACATATTTTGTTTTATTCTTTATTTCATACACGCATCTGTATTCCAATTAGAGTTGTCGTGAGTGTTGGCATTCAGAAAGAAACAGGAGGCAGTAAATTCTCGCTAAAGTCGCAATAAAATAGTTGCTTTTCTACCGCTGTAACTTAGCGTGATGGCACAGCAGGCGGTTTAGCGTCTTGGTCCGGTGTGTGTGTGTGTGTGTGTGTGTGTGTGTGTGTGTGTGTGTGTGTGTGTGTGCGCGCACCCAAGCACTGTCGAATTCTCAAAAGTTTGACACGGATTAATTTCCCTCTTCTAACTGCATATTAGAGAATCCCTTCATAATTTTAGGCAGGGGTCACAGCATAACACCAACGCCTTTACGACAAGTTTGACGCTTTCCCACATCCCTCAGGACCTGGTGGGTTTAGCCTCCCTCTCCCTGAATCATCTCCCCAGACTAGACTCCCTCAGGCCCTACTAATGACTGACGGACATTCAGTGTTGTGGTCCTTCTCTTGGGCTATCCGATGGTAGGTCATTCCTCTGAGATATGTCCCTGCTAGTGGGATTCTTTTGTTTATAGATGCGAGAGTTCATGTTGCCGCAGTAATAAAATTCTGTCAGTGTATGCAGTAAGCAAGTAACATATCGTTCCTATAGAGGAAACTATGATTTAAAGTTCAGATACTCCATTTACTTTAATAATATGTTTGTATTATGTTCTATCACGCACAAACACGTAGATATAAAATGTTTTTACAAAGAATGAAGACAAATTGCGTTAGACAGTTAACCGGTAAAGACCGTTGATATACGAAATATTTTGAAGACAAAACGTTTAGTTTGAAGTTTGACAAGAAGGAAGTGAAGTAGAAAACTATACATCTATGAAAGATGAAGTGAGGAATAGCAATAACGGTCTCACTTCTGTAAAAAAGAAATAACTGGCAGTCAATAACTAAATTTAAGGGTTGGATAAATGATAATTAACACTGTTCCACAACATACAGTAACTGGCATAAAACTTTGTAGAGTTAAAGTGAGTATTGTTACGTGTGCTAATTACATCTTCAATTTATCTCTAGTTGACGTGTCTACATATAGGTGAAACAACATAAAAAAATAAGTTGTCATCTTAAATAAACAGTCGAACATAAGAATAGAATTTCTAGACAGACACAAGTTGTTTAGGATAAATATCTCCAACACCAAGATGTGTACTTGGCAACTGCAACATGTTCTTAAAGCACTTTTTTTTTCTCTCTCAAATATCAATGACATACTACATTATAATAATTCGGGAGGTGCGGCAGAAGCTATGATTCATTATCTGTGTAACGGAGAGATATATCTAAGAATTTAATGTATTATAACTGTTACAAGAACACTTCTTTCTCCCTTGTGGTCAAGATGACTGAAATTGTTACCTATAGTTCCAAGGTCGGAGAGAGACCTTTCAATGTCCTACACCTGCGTAGGTAATATTACTCGGCGTCCGGGTCTCATGTCTCAAAATATGCGATTTAATAAATAAAAACGTTCTCCAGCGCAGTAAATATGCATCCTGACACATTTGGTTGGGGGCTGATGAGTTATGGCCCAGTCACACATTAATTAACGCACTTAGTGGAGCACCTAAATAAGCCAAATTGCATGAATTATATTTCTCGTGATACGAGCATGAAATATAAAAGGAACCTCAAGCACACGTCAACTGGGAGAGAGCCTCTATGATTTATTAATTGAACCTATTGTGTTAAATATTGTTATTTAATTAGTTTCTAGTCTGTTATTTTAAATTATTCTCAAAATCTTTATCACTGAATTATTCACTTAAGATCACACAGAAAAAGGGATGACAAAAAGTAATTTTCATAATTACATAAGAAGATGTAGGAGGTCATAGTGAAACCTAGAATTAGTATCTCTAATATTAATACCTTCTTGGTACTGTTTAACTTTCTGGTAATCATCACCACCACCACCAACAGAATAATTCAGCATTGTTATTCATGGTGAACACAGTTTATGCGCGACACAGGTCATGAACCACATATTCTTCAAAACGAAGCAGAAACGAACTTTAATTTTCCGATCATACGCTATGACCAGTGATAATGAAAACAAAATTGATTGCTCTCACACTGCTTAACGTTTGGAAGAAGTTAAGACTTTTGATTGATACCATTTACAATTTATTAGATTTACCAAGATCATGAAGTACAGTTTCTCAAAAGTATTTGCCAGTACGGGTCCGATGACTTCCAATATGCTACATGCAGCTCGTGATGCCCCGGGAGGTTTGGTATGCGTGGCTCTGTGGCATACTAATCCTACTGCATTTGGTAACCGAATATAATATTAATTATGGCACAATAAATACACATTGCATTACTTATGTTAAACTATATACCAAAGTAGATGCACGTCCCAATATCTATCATCCATGGTCTCATAATGTTTCACACAGAGTAACGACAGATACTTGTTTGAGATACTGTACACCCTTCTGATGTTTTCCTTTTGCTACCTTCGATAATGTTTCGGTATTAACTGAGAAAAAGTTGAGAGTAAAGTCAACTTGGTTCACAGTTACTCTTCTTGATTTTATGACATAAGTTTTTTTTTTTGGTAACTGAGAAATATTTCTAGAGTCAAAATCATTCCTTTTTGGGTGAATGGACAGATTCAGCTAGTACTGTAAATGGGTACAATTCAATCTTGTCACCTCCAAATGGGAAGCTTTATCTCAAAATGTAACAATACTTCAAGCGATCCCTGAACAAGCACTGGATAGGCCGTTGACTTGTGTAAATCATCAATACGATTCATACGATCAAACTAGCTGGAGAGCGGACTATTAAAGGGACGGATCCTATAGCCATACATTCTGCCACTGAAGTACACTACTGACGTCTCTGGCTCAAGTCCTTATGGAAGTTCTGGTTCTCATTGTTGGGGTTGACTTAAGACGGGGCTTGAGAATCCTAACCCCGAGTTCCTCTTTAAACATCATCAGCTTCTGTCAGAGGTAATAATCTCCTGGTTATTGGTGTCAAGGTCACAGAGCCAAATATCCTTCCTGACTCTGCTCTTCCGTATTACCAGTGAACGGTAAACGTTCATAAGAACATAAGAACATAAGAATGGAGGAAACTGCAGCGGGCCTATTGGCCCATACTGGGCAGTCCCGTTTACACCCAACCCCTATTGCTCATATAAACATCCAACCTATGTTTGAAGCTATTCAGCGTATTCGAGTTAATGATGATATTTGGTAACTTGTTCCATTCATCCACTACTCTGTTTCCAAACCAGTGTTTACCGATTTCACGCCTAAATCTAAATTTATCTAATTTAAAACCATTGTTACGAGTTCGCTCCTGGTTGGATAGTTTGAGTACCTTTGTAATGTCCCCTTTGTTTAGCCCTGCCTTCCACTTATACACCTCTATCAGGTCGCCCCTCGCTCTACGTCTCTCGAGGGAGTGCAAATTAAGATGCTTTAGCCTGTCTCTATATTCAAGGTTCCTAATGCCCGGGATTAGTCTTGTCATTCTCCTCTGAATTCTTTCCAAGGATTCTATATCCATTCTGTAATACGGTGACCAGAACTGAACTGCGTAGTCCAGGTGTGGTCTCACAAGAGCAAGATACAGTTTTAGGATGACCTCGCTAGTCTTGTAACTAACACTCCTTTGTATGAACCCAAGTACTTTATTAGCCTTGTTACGAGCAAAAACACATTGTTTACTTGGTTTAAGGTTCCTACTTATCATTACTCCTAAATCTCTCTCGCAGTCGGATTTCTCTATGGCATCGTTGTTCATCTGGTATCTGGTTTCCCTGTTTACATCTCCTATACTGAGTACTTTACATTTGTCGACGTTGAATTTCATCTGCCATTTTTCAGACCATTCGAAAAATTTGTTTAGATCTTCCTGTAGTTTTGCCGAGTCCTCGTCAGATTTAATAACACGTCCTATTTTAGTGTCATCAGCAAATTTACTTATGTTGCTGTCTATGCCGATATCTATGTCGTTTATGTATATAATAAATAATAATGGTCCAAGTACTGAGCCTTGGGGAACTCCACTTGTGACGTTGCTCCAATGGGACTTAGTGCCGTTAATGCTCACTTGCTGTTTCCTGTCCTGTAACCACGCCCTAATCCATTTAAGGATGTCACCTTTGATGCCATGTGCTTCTACCTTTCTAATTAGTCTTTCGTGGGGACTCTGTCGAAGGCTTTGCTAAAGTCGAGATATACCACATCATAATTGTGCCCCTCGTCCACCGATTCGAAAACTGATGAAAAGAATGTTAATAGATTAGTTAGGCAAGAGCGTCCGCTTGTGAAGCCATGCTGGGAATCATTGATCAATCTGTGCTTCTCCAGGTGATTTCGAATAGAGTTTGAGATGATTGCTTCCAGTAATTTGCCTACTATTGATGTTAGACTGATTGGGCGGTAGTTAGAGGATAGTGATCTATCCCCCTTCTTGAAAATCGGTATTACATTCGCTATCCTCCAGGATTCTGGTACTACACCTGTTTTTAAGGACATGTTAAACAACTTTGCTAAGGGCATACTAAGCTCTTCCTTACGTTCCTTTAATACTCTGGCAAATTTCTCATCGGGACCAGGTGACTTATTAGGCTTTAGTTTGTCTATTTGCTTACTAACATCGTTACTAGTCACTACTATCTCACTTAATTTGTTTTCTTCACTATCTCTGAATAGAGTCGGTGCCTCGGGTATCATGTTTAAATTTTCGGTGGTGAAAACTGTTGAAAAATATTTATTCAAATTATTGCTCATTTCTCTGTCGTTATCAGTGGCTCCAATCTTTTCTCGTGTTTTAGTTTGATACATTTGGTAGAATCCTTTGGGGTTTGTCTTCGCCTCCCTTGCTATCCTTACCTCATTATTCCTCTTTGCTTTCCTTATCTCGGTTTTAACCCTACTCGCCAATACCCTATAATAGTCCCGGAGGTGAATTTCGCCACGATTTATCCTTCTACCTATAGCCTTCCTTTGGCCAATGATGTTCCTTAAATAATTATTAATCCATTTAGGGTCATTGTTGTCTGATCTGAGTTTTTTGTATGGTATGTTCTGCCTTTGTGCATTAAGTAACTCACTATTTAAATTGTCGTGGAACTCGGCAATCTCAGATCTCGTTATCAGGTCGGTGTCATCTGACAGGTTCACGGCCAAGCGCGACACCCCCTCTCTCAGCTGCCTCTTTAAACTGTCAAAGTTCGCCCTTCTGAAATCTGGTACTTTAGTGGAATTTTCCTTACGTCTGCCCTGAAAATCTAACTGGAATCTAATTTCTTTGTGATCGCTGTTTGCAAATTCGTTCCCTACCTCGACCCTGCTAATGAGGTTTTCTCTGTTTGACAGAACTAAATCGAGTATATTATTACCCCGTGTGGGTTCAGTTATATGTTGACTTAGAAAACAGTCCTGGATAGTCTCGAGAAAATCCTCTGATTCTGAGTTACCTGTAAGGTCAGTCCAATCTATTTGGCCAAGGTTAAAGTCGCCTACTATACAGACTTTGTTGTGTATGGAAGCCCTGCGCATTTCATCCCAGATAAGTCGCTCTTTGACTCTATCAAGATTGGGAGGTCTATATATTACTCCTGTGATTAATTTTTCTCTACCGTCGATTAATTCTATCCAAATTGTTTCTGTATTCCGCTCAGTTTTTATTTCCTTATTTATTTCACACTTCAGATTATCCCTAACATAGATTGCTACTCCGCCTCCTTTCCTGGTCTGCCTATCGGTATGGAACAGTTTGTAACCCGCAATTTGGTATTCGACTGGTAACTCACGTGTGTCTAGGTTGATCCATGTTTTAGTGAATGCAATTATATCGATTTTTTCGG
>NW_024713129.1:18586531-18616531 GCF_018991925.1 Homarus americanus
TTGCTACGTCAAATTCTTCTACTAAGTCAGTGGGAAGGGGGGCTGGTAGGTAAGCAGGGAGAGTGGTTGTGTCAAGCCGTGGGAGCGTCTGGCATATAGTAGCGAAATGGTTGTTTGTTTGCTCAGCTGCGTCAACATTAGTGAGATGGCTGAGGAAGGGGAGGGGATGTGTCATATTGTTTAGTCCACAGAGTTCTTTAAGCTTACCATACCATTGACTGATGTTGGTCTGCTTCAGGTGTTGTAATTTGGTTGGGTAGTGGGACTTCTTTGCAGTGCGTATTTCGCGGATGACTCTGTTGCGAAGTGACCTGTAGCGGATGTGGTCATTGAGATGAAAGGCTCTGTCTCTCTGTTGCATAAGTCTTTTGATCCGAGGTGTGATCCAGGGCAAGTCAGCTGGGTGAGATCTGACGGACTTCTCGGGGAAGAAGTGGTGGTGAGCTTCGGTGGTGGTGTTGGTATAATTTATCCATTTGGTTTCCACGTCATCCACGCTGAGTACTTCAGTCCAGGGATAGTGAACTATCCACTGTCCAAAGAGGCGTACTGCAGAGTCAGTAATCGGCCTGTAGGTCTTGATGTAGGGTCTCTGTACTTGAGTGGGAGTGGCAGCAGGGGACCAGAGCACTGATAAGTGTGTGCTACACCCGATAGGAGGCAGTGGTTGAGGAGGTTGGTACTGGTCCGCTAAGTCAGTTAAGATAAGGTCAAGGGTGTTTTGACCGTGTGTGTGTGTGTGTGTGTGTGTTTTAATAATAATTATAATAATAATAATAATAATAATAATAATAATAATTAACGGTCTCTTGAAAGAGCACGGGACCCGGAAGGCTGAAAATATACAGTTACAAAATTGGGGAATGAGTCACTTGATTGACAAATAATATACAAATAGCATACTGTAAGTGATACAAATATATAATAACAAGGTGGGGAGAAGGTCATACTACAGGGCATTTCAATACAGTAACAGTGTAAAAAAGTAAGATTGGCTGGTATTAAACACACTGGTTAACTATGAGATGTTCATGATTTTTACAATGGTTGGGACTGGGCTGTTCTAATAGCGATCAGTCCGTGCTCGTATGGGCTGGATGTGGTTGTGGTGCCGAACAGTAACTCGCGGACGAGGGATCTCGGGTGGTAGTAGGAGCCGGTGTCGAGGATGGTGCAGAAGCTTTGTGTGTGTGTGTGTGTGTGTGTGTGTGTGTAAATTACTTCTATCTGTTGGTTAAAAGACATACAGTTTTTATAACACATAATACTCTCGAAAATACAACAGTTAGAGAAACAGACAGGCAGACGGACAGACAGGCAGGCAGACAAGCAAGCAGAGAAACCGAGAGACAAAAGCCAAAATATATAACTTGCGAAAAAATTCAATCATTACTTTAAAATATATAAAATATTTTCCTCCACCTCAGAGTCTTAAGATTTAATTTCTTAAATATTCTCAAAAGAAAAGGAGATACAGTGATTCATCATATTCAAATTAGATTCCCAGCTAGACGAACCAATTTCCTCAGCTCACAGCCCTTGAGGAATGATGGTGTGGAGCTGTAGTGATGGTGAAGACGGGAAGAAGAAGGCGCTCACAAGTAAAACCACACCACTACCTTCACCACCACCACCACCACCACCACCATCACCATCACCACAATCATCTCCATCTACACCACCACCACCACCACAATCATCTCCCTCTACACCACCAATTCCACCACCACCAACAACACACGCCACCCACCGCAGCGTTCAGCATGTAGTCAACTTCCTTGGGCTTGAAACACGAGAGCCAGGGAGTTCCAAATGACATCAGTACAAGGAAGGGCATGTTCTTGTGACCTGTTTCTTAAAGTACAATAAACAGACTATTTCTGGAGACCCTTTTTTCACGCCTAGTTAAGGTTGTGGCCGGGAGCTGCAAGGGGAGGAGAGGGGGGGAGATGAAGGTAAAGACGTGGTGGGAAATTGGTAAGGGGGGAGGTTAGTGGGGAGAAGGGAGCTGGGGGAGTAGAGAAGGGGAAATTGGTAAGGGGGAGGATAGTGGGGAGAAAGAAAGGTGTAGTGGAGGGAGTAAAGAGAAATAGCTGAATTGGAGAGTAACGGGAGAGTAAATGAAGAAGTAGAGGGGGTGAGAGGGAGATAATAGGGAGAGAGGGAGAGAAAATTGGGACATAATTGAGGAGGAGAATACATGGAGGCCTCAGACAGTGCGACAAGAAATTAGGGGAATAGGGAAGAGGGATAATACGAGAGAATAAGAGAGAGGGAGGGAATAACACCGGGAAACAGGGGGAGGAATAATGCAAGAAAGTAGAGAGAAAGTGGAGGGAGAGAAAAAGGAAAGTGGAACATTAAAAAAGGAATAAGAGAGAATGAAGAAAGATGGAGAGAAGGAAATCGATATCAGAGGAAGGGCGAAGGGGAGACGGAAGGGAGACAAAGAATAATGAAGATAATGTGAGGGAAAGGCGAGGGATTTCAAGAGATGAATGATAGTTGATGACTGACAGTAGGGGGAGGCAGAGGAGGGTGGGCAGAGTATGGGTGGGCAGAGGAGGGTGGGCAGAGGAGGGTGGGCAGAGGGGTGGGCAGAGGAGGGTGGGCAGAGTGGTGGGCAGAGGAGGGGGCAGAGTGGGTGGGCAGAGAAGGGCAGAGTAAGGGGGCAGAGGAGGGTGGGCAGGTAAGGGCAGAGGGAGGGGTAGGGGGAAGGGAGGGGAGGGAGGAAGGGGGGGAGCAGAGGGAGCAGGAGGAGGAGGGGTAGTGAGGGCGAGCAGAGGAGAGGAGGAAGGGTAGGATGGTGAGGGTGAGCAGAGGGGTGAGGGAGGTGGGATGGTGAGGGCGAGCAGAGGGAGGGAGGAGGTGAGGAGCAGAGGAGGAGGGGATGGTGAGGGAGCAGGAGGGAGGGGAGGTAGGATGGTGAGGTGAGCAGAGGAGAGTGAGGAAGGGTGGGAGGTGAGGGTGAGCAGAGAGGGAGGTGGGGAGGGGTAGGAGGTGAGGGTGAGCAGAGGTGAGGGAGGGTAGGATGTGAGGGAGCAGGGGGAGAGGGAGGAGGTAGGTGAGCAGAGGGAGTGAGGGGAGGGGGATAGTGAGGAGGGAGGAGGAGGGTAGGATAGTGAGGGTGAGAGGGAGGTGAGGGAGGGTGGGAGGGAGGTGGGAGAGGGAGGAGAGGGAGAGGAGGGAGGTAGGATGGTGAGGGTGAGCAGAGGAGAGGAGGGAGGAGGGAGGTAGAGGGTGAGCAGAGGGAGTGAGGGAGGGTGGGATAGTGAGAGTGAGCAGAGGAGGGAGGGAGGAGGTGAGGGTGAGCAGAGGTGAGGGAGGGAGAGGAAGGGAGCAGAGGAGAGGAGGTGAGCAGAGGAGGAAGCAGGAGGGAGGTAACAAAGGGATAGTGAGGGAGGGTATATAGTGAGGGTGAGCAAAGGAGAGTGAAAGAGTAACCTCAAATGTTTAACACAAAGTGGAAACAACTGCTTTACAAACACTCTATAATAAGCTACATCCGTTCCATCTAGGGCGCACACACACACACACACACACACACACACACTCCACACACACACACACACACACACACACACACACACACACACACACACACGCGCGCGCGCGCGCACTCACAAAACAGGTTGAGAGTTCCTGCAGCATCTTGGAGAATTCTTCATCCTTGGTCAACAAAAGGGTCTCTTCTTGGGATTATTTTATTATTCACTTAAATATTTCTCTGTGACGGAAACGTTTAAATATGTCACAATAGTCTGGCCACAGTGTATATTTATACAATGAGTAACAGTAAATTCGGAAAGTCTCAAGTTTGACGTCTGTCACTGAAGAGACAAGTCTTTAAGGAATTGTTTGTAGGACTGAGCAGAGGGAAAGTAGAAGAGGGAAATAAGGAGGAAGGTGATATGTTTTTACGTGGGTCATTACCGCTGAGCCAAGTAAAGCCACAACCTCTTTAAAGTTCCAGGAGGTTAAGAGCACTCAAGAGTAGCATTACTCACCTGTCTCCCCCAGTGAGCCAGACAACATTCCTTTAGTAGCGATGCCAGAGTCTTTATGGAGATCTACCGCTATTGATGTGTAAAACCAATTCCAACCTGACCTGGGGCGTTCACGCGGTTGAAGCTTCGTCTTACAGTATAGAGTGAAAAACCCTGACTTTTTTCCGATATCGAGAAAAATATTGAGGTAAATATTAATAAAATCTTTCGTTGAGGGAGAAAACTATAACGTTTGCTTTACTTTTTTTATGATCTTTACACAAATGATTAACAAGCCCAAAACAATTTATCTGTGACATACCCTCGCGTCTTGGGGATAGGGTATGTGTCTTAATATTTTCGTAACCGGTAAAATGCTTCCTTGTTTACCTGGGTGTTCCTGAGAGCCAGAAAACATACATCAAGTGGCTGCATTTTCTTTTTCTTTTTCTTTTTTACACTTTTACCGTTGTTATTGTTCTTTTATTTCTTTCATATTTTAATCTCTCTTGTCTTAGGGTTTTGTTCTCTCTCATGTGGCAGTAAATATTCCCCGGCCTTATCTTACACAAATGAGATAGGCTTTGCAGGTTATATTCATGAAGTCCCTGAAATATAACCAAACCTTTTTTGTTTTTAATGTCAAATCACAACTCGAATTTTTCACATATGGGAAAGGGCAAAAGGTGATTTTTTCATAACTCTTGCTGATAAAATTACAAGTTATACGCCATGAATCTTATTACCCTTATATTCTTTTACTCCAGTACTACTTTGCCCATCTTCTGTATACCCTACACACACACACACACATCCTGATCAACGACGCTCTATCGGACACTCCTCACAGGTGGAAGTACGTGGATGACTGCACTGTGGGGGTTTCAGTGGACAACACCGCACCAGACTACTCATCGCTACAAGGCACCCTGGACAGGCTACAGGCATGGACTACGGAGAACAAGGTCACCATCAACCACACCAAAACCGTAGTCATGCACATCAATACCGCCACCACTCCAGTGCAAGCCCCAGCAGTCACAGTGGGTGCCCATCCTCTCCAGCTGGTGCAGTCTGCCAAACTCCTCGGTGTAACTATAGACAACAAACTTGACTGGAAGGCCCATATAAATAACACAGTCAAGGCAGCCTCGTACCGTCTCTATATGCTACGAAGACTTAGGTCACTTGGGACACCCACGCCAGAGCTGAGGACCATCTACAACGCCTTTATTCTCCCCAAACTAACGTATGCGTCACCAACCTGGTCGTCTTCTCTCAACTCCACCCAACAACGTCAGCTAGAGAAGGTACAGAAAAGGGCCTGCAGAATCATGCTCGGTGTAGAATATTCCGGCTACACCAACACTCTCTCCACCAAGCACTGGAAAGGTTTGGCAGGGGACTACTGCACCACCCTCGGCATCGCCACCTCCTGCCACCTGCAGCCCCCACCCAACTCGCTCAGTCCGCCACTACAACAAAATTCAGCCCATAAGAGCCCGCACCGATAGATATAAGAACAGCACCATCCCATCTATTGTTAAAATAATAAACAACTCCTGATTTATGTACTGTACAGCCCTGTAAATGTATTCGATGCATATTATATCATTATGTCTAAATCAAATGTAAGTCTGTATATTTTCAGCCACCGGCTGCAACTCTATTATTAAAGCGTTTATTATTATTATTATTATTATTATACACTCACACACACTCTCTCTCTCTCTCTCTCTCTCTCTCTCTCTCGTGTGTGTGTGTGTGTGTGTGTGTGTGTGTGTGTGTGTGTGTGTGTGTGTGTGTGTGTGTGTGTGTGGAAAGTAGACATTTATATTCTGCATCCACGTAAAACCACCGAGAAATTTGATTCATGACTACAAAGTGTAAACAGTTGAGACATGGGCTGAATATTAATTAACCGGTACCCATCCTACAGACAACACCCGTGTCCGCTGCGCCCCCGTCCCGCCCACCCACGCCCCCCTCACGCCCAGCCCCCACGTCCCCCTACGCTCCGCCCCCTCACGCCCCTACACCCCTCACGCCCCACTTCACCCCCTCACGCCCCACCATTTCACCCCTCCCGCCCACTTCACCCCTCCCGCCCCACTTCACCCTCACGCCCCACTTCTCCCTCACGCCCCACTACGCCCCTCACGCCGCACTATGCCCCTCCGCCCCACTTCACCCTCACGCCCCACTTCACCCCTCACGCCCCACTCCTCCCTCACGCCCCACTACGCCCCTCACGCCGCACTATGCCCCTCACGCCCCACTTCACCCATCTCGCACCACTTCACCCTCACGCCCCACTTCACCCTCACGCCCCACTTCATCCCTCACGCCCCAGTTCACCCCTCACGCCCCACTTCACCCCTCACGCCCCACTTCATCCCCCACGCCTCACCACGCCCCCACCACTCATTTCATCTCCACATTACCCTAACATTGATGTGAATATGACTTTAGTGTGTTAAGTAGTTTGTGAAATTACTGTTAAGAGATACACAGATACAAATACAGAGAATTTAGATTAAAACTTTGAGAAGGAAGTGAAAACAATTGAATTTTCTCTTAACCAGAATATACTTTCACCTAACCTGACCTAATCTTACCTAACCAAAACAAATCTAAGTTGACCTATTTGACCTATCTTAAATTGTAGGGATGTATCCTCCCACATACAATAAATTTTTACATACTGTTAATAATTTGTAAGAGCTGCTTTGACCGGGCGTAACTGTCTAGGCCTCGGGCAGTCTGTCAACTTGTCAACTTGTCACAGGACGTGCGGCCGCAGGACTTACACCTTTGCTCGAAATGAACTAACGGTAGTCGGCGCAGCTATGATTATAATCCAAGTTGCTTTGGCATGAGAGAGTTAACACCGTGGAACATTTGATCTTATATAAAAGGCCTAGCACGGTGGCTGATTTCACTTGATCTAAACCTCTCTACGAGAGATGTAGATTCCTTGTGAACAACAAGACATCTTTCAAAGGATCCTAGTGATAACCCTGTGCACCCTGATACTGTACACTGGAAGTGCTCAGGTGATGACAGTAGACTGCATCTTACTGACGATAACCACGGGGATCTTTCCTGTTTGAGTGATGTTTGACATTACTTCAAGAGTGTACAGACAGTGTTGAAGGTGAATCCTTAAATATTCTGTAAGGTTACTTGTATGTCTCAGCGTTCATCTATTTTGACCAATACAGTGAAGTGTGAACTTTAAATCAATACCAACACGACGTATTGGTGTGAATTGTGATTGTGAATTAATACCACAACGATATTTTTAGTAATCAAAAGTATGTTGTATAATCTGGTGTTTTAATAAATATTAAAAAAAAATATCATTGAATTATTTTCCAGAGACAGGTTAAAGCATCTTAATTTGCACTCCCTCGAGAGACGTAGAGTGAGGGGAGATATGATAGAGATGTGTATAAATGGAAGTCAGGGCTGAACAAAGGGGACATTACATTTCCTGCAGGTTCCCCGAAAGACATCCGGTGTTCAAGCGTTGCCACTCAGTGTTAAGTGAAGGTATTAGTCACTCGGGTTATTTTTTGGCTCAGTCACTGCTGTTAGAGTGCTTTCATGAGGATCTTCGTGTTCAGTGTCTTTACGCCTGGTGTCTCCTAGCTGTTGATTTTAATTTAACTCATGTGAATCAAACAAGGACTCCTGGGCAAACTTCCATTGACTTTCTCAACATCTGTAACAGGTGGGAGTTTTCAAGGTAATGAATCTTTAACTTCTATACAATTATAACATTACATAATAACATAATATTACACTATTTTTTTTCCGCCATTAACATATACCGTAGCCTCATTGGATGGACATATTATTTAAGACAAAGACGGAATGTTATGAGTTAAATCATTATGTTTAATATGATAATACTAGATGACGGTAACACACATTCAGCCACACATGTGTCCCCCTCAGGCACCACTATCAACTCCCCAGTCAGTTTACACGACCGGCTGCCCATATCTATAGTTTAATTGTATGTTCATTCCATGTTACTTCTCCTTTTTTACTGAAAGCTCCACCATTGTCACCATATGTCACTGTTATCATCTCTGTTTATTGCGGGGGGGGGGGTTCTTAGTCTCTTCACTGCCATGTTCTCTCAATAGACCGTTTATTATTATTATTATTATTATTATTATTATTATTATTATTATTATTATTATTATTATTATTATTATTATTATTATTATTACACTCCCCTCATCTATCTCTACTCACAAACATCATTCTAGTCTCTACCCAATCCTAGCATTCTTCTCCTTCAACGCCCAAACATCTTGTATAACTCATTATAACTCTACACGTCTCCCAAACTATTCCCTACTCATCCCTTTCCCCGCTCTCATACATTTCTTACTTACCCCTAGCAACGTCTCTCTCTCGACTCAACCCACCACACCACTCTCGTCACTCTTAAACCTTCCTCCTCCTCCTCCTCCTCCTACCGGCCAAGAATATCTCCCTCGTCTAGTCATCCTCCCATACACATCTCTTGCCTTCTTGCACCTCTTTCCACACCCCAACACGTCGTCTTCACATCCACCCAGCACCTCTCCTTCTCCTCTGTCTGGCTAACGTCCCACGGGGGTTGTGTTACATATAACTAATCTCAGTGTTGACCGAGCTAAATTCCATCCCTTTAGTACCACAGTTAATGACTAGTTAGTAGTTTATGGCCCTTCCAATGAGGTACCAGAAATTGGGGTGATATGATGTTACTATACATAAACAAATGGGAATGTTGTCACTAGAAAAGATCAGTCACCCGTTTTCTCTCTTTGTGTGTCCACCTTTTTTTAAGAAAGTAAAAACGTCAAACACATCGTAAGTAAATTGGTGAAACATAACTTTGTGTTCTTGAGAATACCTATTGTGCGAACATGACCGTCAGCACACACACACACACACACACACACACACACACACACACACACACACACACACGCACACACACACACACACACACACACACACGTTCTTTTATCACTATAGATTATGAAAGGGAAAAATTATCATATTGCACAATTTTTCTACATTTAATTCATTATGATATATAAATTTCTGGTGGCCGGCAGGTGTGGGTGTGAGTTATGGTCGTGCTGGGGAAACACCTGATATCTGGCGCGCTACTGTTGACGCTGTTCATGTGGCACCTGGGCCTGGTTGGTGAGGAGACAGGTGGGCAGCGACAAGTGTTGTTGACTCACCTGGCCTCCCCCTCCCTGCCCTCACCTGGTCAAGAAGAACATCAGGGGCAGCAACAGCAAGACACCCCAGGTCATGTGTGGCCAGGGACACCAGGGACACAGGAACTAGTGAGTCAGGGACAAGTGTGGCCAGGGACACCAGGGACACAGGAACTACTGAGTCAGGGACAAGTGTGGCCAGCGACACCAGGGACACAGGAACTACTGAGTCAGGGACAAGTGTGGCCAGGGACACAGGAAAAAAAGTTTCAGGAGACAATATTTGTTCCTTTTCATAATGTTTGGGAATTAAATAAACTTGAACTTGATGGCCACGAAAACATCATCACCCGGACAACCGAATACAGCGGATTAACAACACTGGAAGCCTCACCAGAAGTTGTCACGACAAGACAAGTCATACTGGAAAACCTGTTTCATAAAGTTAACAATATACAGAACTCCCCGACCAGGCAAGTGTCAAGTCCTTCGACACTGTCAGCAGCACCCATACTATCAGCAGAGAAGTTCAACGTCCCATCAAACACCGTCGACAGCCATCATCGTCAACGGAGACAAGTTGGAAGATCTTCTGCTAATATTAAGGCTATCCCTGAGAAGAATTTGCTTACCCTGTGTGATCATCCACCTTATAAGTTTTCTCCAACGTTTCATGGTTGTTCTGATGATGTACTGCGTGGAGAACATAAGACAATGGTCACATCTACTTTTCTAGATACAACTCAACAGTGTCACTTTGTTTATTATCTAATTTATAACAAATTTATAGAATATTATGAACTTGGACATTATGAAGTTTTTGTTGATAAAACATTTATAAGTATTTGCTTGCCTCTACATCAGAAGTTTAATGACTGTCATGAATATGAGTTTTTATTTATATGCCGAGACGCAAGAATTATATTTATTAATCCTCACACCTGTCCATTACCTGATGATTTGGACCCTATAAAATTTGCTACTCTAGTATTGCGGAACTTTTACAATGGTTACACAGATTGCTTAGAGAAAATTTGCAACGGTACATATTTTGTTATTGAAAGAAAGATGAACAGAATTCGTTTCCAGATTCAAAATTTACATCGTTATGGGGAAGGCGGGAGGTGCATGCAGACCTGGAACCCTTTAAAGAATTTTATAAACAATGAGACATTGTATATAACAACCAACACCCACTGGTCTTCCTGCTACCCTTTGTACACAATATCGTGGGCGGGGGAGCCAGATAAACACGGGCTACATGGTGGCTGGAGTTACCTGCCGAGGTCGTGCCTGGCAGGTGAGGTGTTGCTGGTGGTGATGGTGACGTGTGTGGCTGTGAGCGGGGTGGTGGGTAACCTGGTGGTGGTCGCGGTAATGGTGGGCGGCGGACACCGAGGTGAGGCGTCCAGTTTACTCCGCACCAACCTAGCAGTCGCCGATCTTCTCACGGCTCTCTTCGTTGTCCTCCCCTCTGTGTATTATCACCTCCTTCCTTTCCTCACTCCTCCAGATTATAAGCTTTTATCAGAGGATACAGTTGAGACTGGGTTTCTAGTGGGTGATTATGAAATTCTAACACAAGGATTTCCTCTTCTCCAAGCACTTTTCTTTAGCGTATTTTCCATCGTGAACTTCTTGACAATCTTTATCCTGAGTGTCGAGAGGTTTATATTAACCAGTAATGCTCTTAAGTATGGGGAATACATCTCCGTTCCCATCATCAAAGGACTTATATTCCTCATCTGGATTGTCGCAATTTTAGACTCAATGTTTCTATGCTACGACAACAAGATCAATATGTTCTCTGCAGGATGGTCGACTTTTCATAAATTACCGATAGGAGTGGCATTTCTTCGTAAAGGTATTTCGCTTACCATCATCAATGGAGGGCAAATTCTACTATTTTCAGTAGTGTGTTTATCAACTATAACATATTCAGTGCTGGCGATCATTAGCTTCCTCCGGGAGGAAGCTCGAGTGCAGGCGGAGTTCCGGGAGCTCGGCATTAGAGTCTCAGGATTCAGGGAAAAGGAGACCCGCCATATACTCACAACACAGTTACTCATAACTCTGTTTTTTCTTCTATCTGTTCTTCCATTCAGCATTGGTATCGCGAAGACCTTTTTTGAATCAACCTACAGGCAGACAGAGAGATACTTATCAGCATGGTTCTTTGTGGCCAGTATATCGTGGAATCCCTGGATTTACAACATGCGTAGTCGACAGTTCCGGCAGGATGTTGCCTCAACAATGAAGGCAGTCACGGCGAGGCTTAATGCGTGTCTCCGATGTGTTTGTATTTCACGACCTCCTGATATACTCAGTAGTGACTGTACAGTCCGCTAGAGGCAGGAACTTTATATCTCGGAATGAGTAGCGGCTTTATTTATTACTTGGAATTATAATCTTAACACAGATATTCGTGTATTTTCATATCTGACGATTTTAAGTAATTATGATGCCTAGAAAATCTTGAAAAATTCACTCGGAAAATGAATATTCAATCAGATATTTCTAAATATTCTGTTATTACTGCGGATATTACATATACCTGCACAACATAAATCAGTCTTCGTCAAGGTTTTATCGAGATACAGGTTTCATAAGACAAACAGTTATGAAAGGAAACTAATTTGTCTCTAGCAGTCTTAGAAGTTATGTATTAGTGCGATATAAATGTCAATATTTTACCCCTCTGTACATTTTCAGAATACTCGATAGTTAAAAGAAAACGATTCTGACCTGTATAAATTACCTTCATTAAGACGACTAATCACAAGTCTGAAGGTTACATCAAAGTGAACCATTTAATAACCAAATTGGTCATATGATAACTCTGTTTAGTGTCCTTCATTATCTGTTACCTTCCTTCAGTAATTGTTTCTCATGCCTAAAAGTTCTAAATTACCATAAAGAATAAAATACAGTGTTCTGGATACATGTTGCATTCTCGATACAGTTGACCTCAAAATACCTGCAATTTTTATTTATTTTTTATCCACTAACTTACCACTTGTTGTTTGCACTTCACAGAGCTCTACTAAATCTACTCCGGCATACACAGTCAATTCTATTTCAAAGTTTTACCCAACTCACATCCTAAACCTGAAGATCTATTCCTTGTAAACAACTCACACGAATCCTCTTTGGTTTTCTTTCCCATAAGAATTTAGAGCATCACTTCACTCCCCTTCTAAAGTTGATGATTTGTTTGCCGCTACATCGTGTAAATAAGATCTCTCACATTGTATTTGTAAACATATATATTTTAGAACTTTTGAAGCTGAATTTGGTATCATTTAGCCATTTTGTGTGTAGAGTGGCACTAGTTACGATGTACTGAGCAGCAGACGTGGTGGAGAGTTGTGTGTGCAGGTCTAGAAGTTGTCTGTGTTATATTTTGTACTGCAGACATATATCACTTTTGACCAATACATTCTCTCGTGTGTTTGTATACTCAACATCTAAAACTTAAACCCAATTATGTGTATAATTCATATGCAGGAAATACACTCAAGCATATGCGTACACCATGAGTAGGATATACACTTCATTATGTATACATTCTACGCCCAGGTCAAAAACTCATGTTTGCACACGTACTCCGTTTTCATGGCATACCATCAGGTGTGTGTATACTCCACTCCCAGGACACACACTCATATAACGCTAACCTCGAATTCGCTGCCTAAATTTCTGTGTATTTTATTTCCGAATACGTTTGAAGTATGTACACTTTCACATATGTGTGTATAATGTTGACAAACTACCACACGTGTTTTTAATATGTACTGTTACACTATAGTGTATATTGTGTACGTTAATTTACAGTACATGCGTTTGTTTGATGTACACATGGTCCTCTGTGTGTGTGTGATGTTTACTAATTACCAGATATGTGTGTATTGTGTGTCAACTTCCAGAAGTATATATATATATATATATATATATATATATATATATATATATATATATATATATATATATATATATATATATATATATATATATATATATATATATAATGTGTATTTACTCCCAAGTGTGTGTATTACATATATTAAATTCCAGATGTGTGTGTGTGTGTGTGTGTGTGTGTGTGTGTGTGTGTGTGTGTGTGTGATACTTTTCTAACATGTAGTGATCACTTGCAGACTACCCAAGCTTGTGTCCTCAGGTCTTCTGTACACCTGAGATAACTTAGTCTTGTTGACAGGGAAAGACACTGTTGTTTTGAGACTGTTTTAAAGATTTTTTCATGAGTTTATATTAGGATAAAGCTATTTAACCTGCCTTTGTTGTTCTTGTCACACTGCTGAAGAGGACCATAGATTGGGGTAGAAATATACTGTACAGTGTTGTTGTTTCGTCAGTGTTTCGTTTCTCCTACTGTGATATATCAGTGTTTTATGTTATGTGGTATTATATAATTTCTTCAGTTCTAGACATATGTTTACAATCTTCACAGATGTTTATAGTTGAGTAAAAATTATTAAAATATTCTCAAATATGATTAGAATCTATATAGGGGTATTTAGTACCCTGTACAAAGTGTATAGAATCCTTTCCAAAATGCCTAGAATCCTCATCAAAATGTTTACAAACTTGTCCAAGATGTATAATATCTTTCAGAAGGTGTTTATGATCCTCTCATAGAGTGTTTATAACCTCCCAAAGATGTTTAGATTCTCCTCACCAGTCGTCTACCAAATATTCAAGAGCTTCCTACCTCCCTTCTCCTCTTTCGTTTGTTTACAGGCCTCCCCAAAACTCTTCCTGAGAATTAGTTTCTCTCCCCTTCTTTTTTCACAAGGAAGGAGAAAGGGGAGCTAAAGGAATAAAGGAGAGTGAGGGAGAAGAGGGGAGCGAGGGAGGAAGGAACAGGAGAGTGAGGGAGGGATGGGAGGTACACGGTCCCCCAACACAGCATCTCTCGTTGTTGTTCTCCGACCATCTCCCAGTTGCCTGATGGCCGGGAGGACTTACCACAAACTCTGTTAGCATAGTAAGTAGGTGTAGCGGCGGTACAGTGGTAGTGGTGGTGGTGGTGGTGGTGTTGTGGTGGTGGTGTTGTGGGGGCGGTGTTATGGTGGTGGTGATGGCGGGAAGTGGTGGTGGTGGTGGCAAACACACCACACACACCACATTATACTCATATCTGGGGGAGAGCTCTGGCGAGAAGAAGGAAAATGAGAAAGAAATAGAGGATGAGGAGTAAGAGAAGATGTTGAAAGTCTGGGAATGCAAGAGTGGACACAGACACACACACACACACACACACACACACACACACACACACACACACACACACACACACACACACACACACACACACACACACACACACACACACACACACACACACTGGGCGCTTTAATAATACACCCCTACATGTTGTCATGGTTACCCTCACAATTCCAGGAATATTAGTGGCTGATGACCTTCACCTATACCTCGAAGAGTCACTTGTCACACGGCAGAAGGATTTTAAATAATATAAAATGGTTAAGAAAAGATAAATTGCTTTAAAATTCCTCCACCACTAACATCAAATCCCAAGAAATATACTAGGTGACCGCCATAACCAGACCGGTGCCTGAACACTACGTATACTGGGTGTTGATGCAGCACTTGGCTGAGTGCTTGATTTAAAGACAACATTCAGTGCAGTGTACATGTTAGAAATGAACCAAAGTGTCAAGATTTAGAACTTCCAGGATTCATTGCTCTGTTGTGTTAAATGTCACATAAGGTCAGAGTTTGTCTTTTCCTTGCATTCCCTAACACTAACTTATTAATAAAATTAGTTTTTAATATATTGATAATCTTAAATAATGTAAATTACTATTGCCAAAAAAATTAACAATATTGATAATGGTTGAATTAAAAACATAATAAATAAGATTATAATTCTGGTAAGGAATAATAACAACGGTAATGAGAATAATGTATTGCAGAACAGGGTACACGTCACTCATACAATATCACGCTATACATAAAATATTTCTCCATATGTGGGTGTGTCAGTTAGTGAGTTAATAATACACAGAGCTGATAATATTAATACTCTAAGAATATGTATAAATAATAAAGACAACAGAAGAGAAAAACAAAAATCAAAGCATTAAATATTATCCAGCCCTTCCTCTCCCCTTAACCGTATATATGGTGAATAGTTTTTAGTATTGTTAGACTCAGTATTTTCCCTTTAGTAGCGAACAACAACAAACAGTTAATTAATACAAGCTTGATATTGTGAAATGGAAACAGCTTACAAGAGAAATGTTGATATAAGCTAATGAATGTTTCAGAACGTTCCGTATAATGTAAAATAGTTATACTGTAATGGGAGAACCTTAATAGGGGAAGTTAAGTGATTAATATAAACATTAATATGATGGTATAGTGGGAATGAGAACCAGATTATAAGAGTCAGTTAAACATGTATGAAAGGTATGCTGCTAATTCACCTTTTGGGAGAAATGATAAGGTTAGGGGACAGAGATGAAAGGGTTTAGACGAGGAGCTTATGCACACATAAAAAATATATGTGATTTGAAGATCTACTTAACGACGTGATATACAGGTGACATAGACCTTGAGTTTGGATTAATATACCCAGGTGTATAGTGGGAGACAAGGTGAAGTAGGGAATTGGACTTAGTTAATAATGAATATATGAAATAATTATTGTACCATAGGTTGTATATTATTTCCTTGACTGAAATAGCGTCATAGCGGTAATTTCAATTTATACGGATTTTTTTCATGAAATTTCAGCAACATAATGCTTATTAAACTAAACTACTCTAGCCTAAACTAGTTTAAACTCAATTAGTCTTAACTATTCTAAAATCAACTAGTCTAAACTAAACTACTCTAGCCTAAACTAGTTTAAACTCAATTAGTCTTAACTAGTCTAAAATCAACTAGTCTAAACTAAACTATTCTAGTCTAAACTCAACTAGTTTAAACTAAACTTGTCTAAACTCAACTAGTCTAAACTATTCTAGTCTAAACTAGTCTAGTCTAAATTAGTCTAAACTAAACTAGTCTAAGTTAAACTAGTCCTAACTCAACTAGTCTAGTCTAAACTAGTCTAAGTTAAACTAGTCTAGATTAAACTTAACTGATATGAAGTTTTACTATGCTAGGACTGTGAAGGATGCATTAGATAAAATATAATAAGTTGTACCATATGATATATTACTGTCTATAATAGTATTTCTAATAGCCTTTGTCTATATAAAAATCTATAGTACTTACTTAAAATCGGGCTATTTACATATTGTGTTTATATACAACAAACACACTACCCGGGTTGACTAACACATAGGAACAAAGATCCATTATCGTTCATATCTTGTTATGTTCTACACAGAAATTCATAACTTTGAATCAACATTTCCTGTCACGTCGGTAGGTGACATTCAGATCACCTTCACGGCCCAGTAAAACCTATCGGGTAAGAATTTAACTCACTGCCGGTATAGCCAGACTAAGAATAGCCAACACACCACCTAGACCTGTAACTGACGGCTCTAGCCCTGAGCCTACATAATCTCGTAGCCCTGTGTCAGTTAATCCGTACAAAAACCTAGGAGACTATTATATTTTTTTAATAAACAGAAAAAGGTGGTAAGTGTTTATTTTGAGCATGAACATTGAAGATATTACAAACATATATTACTTGTTACTCCTAGTGTATCTAACAGGACGTAATATCTACGAGTAACAGAATCAAGAGTGAAAGAGATAGCATCCGATCGCATCTAGAGAAAAGCAAATTAATCTACGACTCTCAACATGGGTTTACAAAGGGAAAATCTTGTCTAACAAATCTGCTAACGTTTTTTAGGAAAGTCTTCGAGGTAGTAGATAATGACGAAAATTACGATGTTATTTACTTAGACTTTAGCAAAGCATTTGACAGAGTACCGCATCAGAGGCTTCTGAGAAAATTAAGGCTCATGGTATCGAGGGAAAGTTTTAAATTGGATAAAATCATGGCTCACCGATAGAACGCAGAGGGTCAGCGTAGATGGTGTTAAATCTGAGTGGGCCGTGTAACCAGTGGGGGTTCCCCAGGGGTCAGTACTAGGCCCACTCTTGTTCATAATCTACATAAACGATCTAGATACTGGGATCAGCAGTGACATAAGCAAGTTTGCGGATGACACCAAAATAGGGCGGCAAATTAATTCAGGGCAGGATGCAAATGCATTACAGGAGGATCTAAATAAACTGCAGGGGTGGTCTGAAAAATGGCAGATGAAATTCAACACCAGCAAGTGCAGCGTACTTAATATTGGAAGAACAAATACTTATAATGTATACAGCCTTAACAACATCAACCTAGAGAAGTCGACTTGTGAAAGAGACCTAGGGGTACTTGTAAGCCCGGACCTACGGCCTACAAAACAGTGCGTTAATGTTCGAAATAAGGCAAACAGAGTATTGGGTTTTATATCTAGAAGTGTAAGTAACAAGAGTGCAGAGGTCTTATTGCAATTATATCTTGCGCTAGTCAGGCCGCACCTCGATAATGCGGTTCAGTTCTGGTGCCCCTATTATAGAATGGATATAAATTCACTAGAGTCGGTGCAGCGAAGAATGACAAAAATGATTCCGGGACTTAGAAACCTTCCATATCAGGATAGGTTAAAGAAACTTAACTTGCATTCCCTAGAAAGACGAAGAGTGCGGGGAGATATGATAGAAGTATTTAGTGGGTGAAAGGAATCAATAAAGGGGATATAGATAAAGTTCTTATAATATCCGAGCAGGATAGGACTCGGAGCAACGGATTCAAGTTGGATAAGTTTAGGTTTAGGAGGGAGATAGGAAGGAACTGGTTCACAAATAGGGTGGTGGACGAGTGGAACAAGCTTAGCAACTTTGTAGTAAGTGCGGGAACTCTGGAAAGTCTGAAAAGGAGGCTAGATAGATTCATGGATGATAGAGAGTGGTAGTAACTCTCGACAGGAGCTGCCATGCACAGGCCAACCGGCCTATTGCAGACTCCTTATTTTCTTATGTTCTTATGTTTACTCTAGTTCCAAGTGTGACAGTGGTAAAGATTATATACTCGTAGAATTCTGCACCACAATGTCACATTAAAGTGTTCCCAGGTTTATAACCAATTATCCGTTTCCAGAACATATCTTCACTCAGCTGACCTTCCTATTCTAAACAAATTTTCTTCTCTCTTCTTCTTTTTCCTTTTCTTCAGGTCAATAAATCACCTAAAAAGTTTGAGATTTTTTTTTCTACTATGTGGCAAACTCGTCAATCACAATCACTGCTATATTAAATTTCTGGTAATTCCTGCAGTAGTTTCTCTCACCATCACTCACTCCTCACTCTCTCTCTCTTTACACCTTCTCCATCATTTCCCTCTTCCCTCGTTATCTTTAGTTGCGTTTGCTCATTCCAACACTCTCCAGGAGGATTTGTATACTGGCTATCCATCTGAGAGAGAGAGAGAGAGAGAGAGAGAGAGAGAGAGAGAGAGAGAAAAAAAAGAGAGTCAGTCAAAACGGAAAGGAACATGTACATAGGTTAATATGTTGGTGTTAAAACATCAGGTGAAATAAGCCGGGGCTCACTGAATTGTCCATATAAACAACTGATATCTAATAAATGTAGACATATTTTACAGTGTCTTGCGTGTTCAACTTTTAGTAAAAATCCATCCAAGTCTTAGGAAATTTAATCTAAACTCAACGAGCAGCATGCAAATTTTTTATTATTAAATTAGTACCATAAAGATATTTTCCAGAGCTAAGATTACAAAAGTTTAAGCTATTTCAAGCATTGGCATTCATGAATAATATTTGATGATGAAAAAATTACAAAGTAAATTAAAATTTTAGGGTTGTAAGGAACATTTTAACTTTTCTATATTCGACGTGATAATCCTCTTCATCATGCAATAGATTTCTGCTGTAATGATACTCTTGATGTTCTGTTAGTTGCCTTATCAATTACTTTGTATAAATCTTCCCCTTTCATTTTTTTATACATCTGTACAAGTTTGCGTCTGACTGTATTTGCTCATAAACGTGTTGTTGTTCAGCTGTTTGGAAGTGGAAATCTCAAAGGTCGTTGTATTTATCTCGAAGAATTCACATCCCACCTCTTTGTAAATCAGTACCCAATTTTAAAGTTGAGAAGTGAAGACGGTCGAGTGCAGTGCAGGCCACATAGCCACTTCATGTACCGAGCGTTTAGTACCCAGAGTGGATATAGCACACCCTATATGCTATGGGACCTAGTTTCTATGTATATGTATTTTTATAACTAAAAATTTCTATACAAACATACCTTCTCTCCGCGTGCAATATCCGATGTAAGATCACCAGCTTCACATCTTGTAGAGTGAGATTCGTTGCCCGTGTCAGCTCCAGCAACCCACACACAATATCACAACCTTCAGTTACCAGTATAAAAACAAGGCACTTGGACCTCCTACCACAGCCTCATATTCCCTCGCGACGTATTCACTCCAAAACCTAATTTTCCAACCAGTGGTTTCCAAGAGCCTTCAACAGCCCTTACGCTAATATGATATTGACATCATGTCGATATTGGAGTGAAATTAATCGGTTAAACGCTTGCTAGCCAATTGTCCGCTGCGTTCTGGAAATGATGAACGCAGTTGACAAGCCACGCATTTTAATCCAGTTTATGATGGGCAAGGTAAAAGAAGGCTCAAGGAACGCGGTAGGTAATCATCAGAGTCCTTCAAGTCAATTTAGGCAAGTCGGGTGGGCAGACCTATGAATTTCCCCTCGGAGTTCGTGCAAATGAAAGTAATGTGGAACATTTTCATATATCGCCTGTGTCTGATATTATATCAACTTGGCTCAATTTTGTGGATATTTGAATTTCAAGAGCAACTGTATTTGATTGCCAATATGCTGGTTGACAATATCCATTCACATTCAGGGGAAATATATCCATCCGTACTGCGAGTGTTTGGGAAGAACTGAGTTAGTGCACTCACGACTAGAGTACACACACACACACACACACACACACACACATACACACACACACACACACATACACACACACACACACACACACATACACACACATACACACACACATATATATGCCTCATTTACACTTAATTGCAGGGTCTCAATTGTTTCTCTTACTTTGACAACACAACATACATACAGTATTTCTCACTCTTGATATTTTTTCATTTTTTCTAAATTCATTTATGGCTCATTATTATTATTATTATTTATAATTTTTATTAATTGTTATAATTGCTATTTATTTTTATTAATTTTATTATTATTATTATTATTATTATTATTATTATTGTTGTCATCATTATTATTACTATTATTGTTGTTTTATTATACTTTCGTCCCCAAGGCCTTGATGTGGGTCATTAAAAATGACCTGTGCCTGAGTGGGTTAATGACCGTAAAAAAAAATATATATATAAACATAATATCATGTAGATCCACAATGAAAACGTGGATAAGATAAATCTTGAAAAAATCACACAGGGAAAAGGGAAACAATGGAGCACCTTAGCTTTCGTCTTTATTTAGGCATCTTCAGAGGCAACTGAATTACATGGACGGAGAGAGGTTTAAATACACAGGGTGACCTTATTAAACATAATGTCAGGCCATAATCATAACATCCACTAATCCCCACACCAACACCAGCACACACGCAGAGGAGCTTAAGAGAAAGGGCGACTTGACTAGTCAAGTTAAGTCAGGTCAAAAATATATGGGAGCCACTAAATATTTATCCTACATCTAACTCCAAAGTTTTCAAAGCATTTTTAACCTTGGGCCACTGACAAATAAATTTATGTAACATATTATCAGTTTTGTACTGACCATCACTAAGGTTTATGGAATTTAATTCCCTAATCAAACTAGCTTCAACCAGAAGTCTTTCTGTGACACATGATGATTGGTACACTTCTAAGCTGTTTTCCCAATCAATAGGATGATTATTATTTCTAACATGAACGAACAGTGCACTGTCTGCTTCATCCTACAGTAAACACGCCAAGTTTCGGCACTTTGAGTTATAGTAAAAGTTATGGTGCACTGAGTTATGTTATGGAACAATAGCCATGAACTACGCAATGAAAAAATAAACCCCTCAGCTACAATAATGGAACAATGGCCCTGAACTACAGTATGGAACAATAGCCCTGAGCAGCACTATAAGACAATAGCTCAATAGCCTTCACGTGTACTATGAAACATTAGCCAGGAACTCCGCTTCCCAGACAGGTAGAAGTTCCTCGTAACAATAGCGATGAGTGAGAGGATGATACGAGCTGACAGCCTCAACATTCCTGCCCAGGGAGCTGTACTTCAAACATTTCCCCCTAAAAGGAGAATTGAGAAGGCATCTAAGAAGTTCAGTTTAAGCTACGCACGACGACAGGTAGCCAAAAATATACATCAGCAATGCACCAAGACTACCCAGACGAGTTCTCTCACTCTCACTCGTGAATAGAAACTTTAATGTACGAGTGTTTCAGACTGTGAGGCCCAAGAATGACGCGTTGAGACTAGAATGCATTAAGAGATAAGAGGGTTTACGTTATGTGCCGACACCCTGGCTCACACACATACTCTGATCGTTCATACCATTTATATAGTATCAATACAGTTAACCCCGTATATACAGTATATAAGATGTGCTTTAAAAAAATGAGGCTGTGGTTATATAGATGGAAAAAAAGGAACAATATTCAAACCGTCCACCAGGAGATTGGTCAAATCCATCATCTTCCTCTTACAAATGCAAATGATGCTTCCTCATCTGCACACGTCTGGGCTAAGCCAGATTCTCCTACTCAAGCAGAGAGACTGAAAAAGTTTTCCAGTGAGCTTTTGAGCAGTCTTCTGTCATCTTAATTTTATTCTTAAGATAATCTTTATATTAGTGGGAATATGATATGATTATTAAGACTTTTAAGACAATATAATTTAAATCGGCATTATAGGCATTTTATCTATTATTTTTCTTCATCGTTCTGGTGGGGAGGTAATTAGTTGAAAACAGATTGAGTCTCCACACGTGAAATTAATTGCTGACAGACATATACTGTACATGGTTCCTGACACTGACTCTCTGAAGTGACGGAAAAATAACAATATTAACAAGAGAAAATAAGATAATAATAATAATAATCAAGAAAAGATAAATACAACAATAATAGTAATCCAGCAGTGAATACAAGAAGAATTTAATTGTTTGACCTAACCACAAAATAATATAATTTATAATACCTAATTCATGTTGGAAAAACATTAATACTTCAATTTACGATGATTGTTTAAAAATCCATTGAAACATAACAACAAGCCCAGAAAATTTTCAAAGCCAAATTTTGGAGCTGAGAAACATACACTTACTGAGACATTATTAAATGTGTGTATATCTCAGTGGCAGGAAATGCCCGCCTCCTCCCGGACATGTTCCGACGTTTTTCATTTCCTTACGTTGTTTCTTATCACTCACATCCTTACAAACTTCACTCACCAGGCTACATCTTTTTTTTATAAGTTTATTTACATATATTATGAACATCAAGGAAAAATAACCAATAACAGAAATGTATATTACCTCAAGTTCAGAAAGATTAAGCGTTCGGAGACGATGATTTAAACTAATATTCTTAAAGGACGTTGATTTAAGTCTTAAAACAGCTTCCTACAGAGAGCGATATAAAAACTTAAATAATCTATCCATTCTCAAACAGACAAACGTACACACCGACCCAAAAATTTTATATCCCCGACAGGCGAATATAAAACGCTCACGATTTCATCCACAAAACAAAAATAAATGTTTGTAAGGCGCAGATAGAAACAGGCGCTGGCGGAGGACTCGGTCGTGGAACTAAAATTTTACTGAAAAACATTTAACCATTTCACTTTGAACATTTTATTTGAACGATTTTATTCAACAGAGAGGGGACTCCATAAATATGTGGTTAAGAAGGTCTATAGTCTTTTCCTAAACACACACAGGTGTTGTCCCTAAGTCACAATACTCACGCGGGTCTCGGCTAAAACCCTGAAATCACAATAACATGATTGATATACGACGTAAAATGAAAAATTCAGGCTCGAGAAAATTACAAGAATTAAAAGTTGCTTATCCTGGAATCTGTCGGGTACATTCATTAGTATCATAAAATATAATATTATCGGTTTTTGTACAGAATACTATAAGAAATGTGTAGTCACATTAGCAGAAACTGAAATTCAGGTGTAATTTGACACGAAATGTCTAAACTGTCATTACAAAGGTCAGCGGCTTGCCATAAAGTAGAACAAACAAATACATACTGTTTACATCGCGGTGTTGTCAGCCAGTTATGGCGTCACACAGAAAGTACCAAAACTATCCACAATAATCCAGAATCTTTTAATTTAATTCGCAAATAGAAAGTAAAAGGAAGAACCTCATATTGTCGTGGAAATCACAGACTTCACTCGTCATACCTCGCTCCAGCTACTCCGTGTGGGGTAAGTGCACTGAGCTTCATGAGGATCTCATTAACACTCGACTCAGGTTCAGCGAAACGAAGTGAACCCCCCAAAAAATCTTCATTGCCTGAATGCTTCGTCGCTATTTATTTTGTTCAGTGAGTCGATTCATCAGTCAGTCTTCCATTTCAATGCCTTCATTCCCTTTCATTCAAAGATCTCCTCCACAAACTTAATTACATTTAAAACTATTAACCTCACCAAAAGATATGAGTAGGGCGATTATAAACATTCAATTTCAATTTCAATTGTTTATTCCTTGATAGAGGAAGCGGGATCCTAGTGCTGTCACTAGGTACCCCTGTACAATGACACCAGAAGCATCTGGCAAGTATGACAAGTATATACAGTTACAGTATAAATATTATAAAGGGGCTTACTAAAGCCTAAGGAAGGAAGGATATTCCCTTAACACATAATCAATGTTATTTACAATTATAAACATTACCCGCCTAATTACGTATACTGGATAAGAAAATATGTAAGTACGGTCTGTGTCGAATGAATATTCTGATATATGACATGTACAGTAATCATTTGTAATGACAATGATCTCCGAAACTGGAAAATGTCAGGGAAATGCAAAGAATTATAGGACAGTCTGTACAGTATACCATACAGAGCCCAATAGTGGACCCGAGTGAATTATTTTTGAGCCGGATAACTCGCCCCTCTTAGAAAGCAGCAGATAGTACACTTAATCCTCTCGACTACCCGCACCTCCCTACCAAATTTCAGCTTTATGTTCTAAGCTGTGTGAGTGTGTGTGTACGGGATAAGTAGTCACTGGGGTCCAGGTGTTTGGACGCGACAAGAGAAATGTCGCTCAGAGCCTCAGACCAACATTTCCATAACCTAAAATTATTGAGCTAACATATTAACGCCTGGGCGAAAATAAAAAGGCCAAGCTATAAATAATGATGGTGATAGAGGCAAGGGGAGTAAGTAGTTTTAAAAATGTACACTTGCAAATTTTCGTAGTTCTCAGCTCTTTTATATTTTTCTCGCATTAACTCGATGCGATGGACCAGACAAAGTGAGATCAAATGGACCCGACACAAAGGTTGACCTACACTTATGGTCAGAAACACCTTTGTGACCTCTTTTCTTTAACTTTAATCCTTTTGCGCTACAGCTCACTGGTTGAGTATGGGTGCACAATATAGTAGCTGCTGTACGTGGCAAAATTCAAAAGCGGATCCCCGCCATTTTGACCACAAACAACACTACACAACACCACACACAACACCACACACAACACCACACACAACACCACACAACACACAGATAGATGATCAGTACGGATGAGCCTCGACCTGAACCCTGACAGAACTTTACCGTTGCACTACTCGTCAGGCCGCGGTGAGGAAGTATATGAGAGTGATTTGGGAAGTTATATTTATGTTCCATATAACATATTTATGGTTTATTCACCTGTGTGTGTGTGTGTGTGTGTGTGTGTGTGTGTGTGATGGCTTGAATTTGGCCACATACAGCGGATAGTTTATTGTATCCACATTTTTACACTCAGTAGCTCCGTCAACTCCCACGTATAGAACTAAACACACAAATGTGCTTGAATGTCCCTCACGCAGGTGTGAATAACAAAGTGTGCGGCCAGGTGTATTACCTCACACTGCTGTACTCACACAGGTGTGAATAACAAAGTGTGTGGCCAGGTGTATTACCTCACACTGCTGTACTCACACAGGTGTGAATAACAAAGTGTGTGGCCAGGTGTATTGCCTCACACTGCTGTACTCACGTAGGTGTGAATAACAAAGTGTGCGGTCAGGTGTATTACCTCACACTGCTGTACTCACGCAGGTGTTAATAACAAAGTGTGTGGCTAGGTGTATTACCTCACACTGCTGTACTCACGCAGGTGTTAATAACAAAGTGTGTGGCCAGGTGTATTACCTCACACTGCTGTACTCACGCAGGTGTTAATAACAAAGTGTGTGGCCAGGTGTTAATCAACACTGTACTCACGTTGTATTGCCTCACACTGCTGTACTCACGTAGGTGTGAATAACAAAGTGTGTGGTCAGGTGTATTACCTCACACTGCTGTAACAAAGTGTGCTGGCGCATTACCTCACACTGCTGTACTCACGCAGGTGTTAATAACAAAGTGTGTGGCCAGGTGTATTACCTCACACTGCTGTACTCACACAGGTGTGAATAACAAAGTGTGTGGCCAGGTGTATTGCCTCACACTGCTGTACTCACGCAGGTGTTAATAACAAAGTGTGTGGCCAGGTGTATTACCTCACACTGCTGTACTCACACAGGTGTTAATAACAAAGTGTGTGCTGTACTCACGCAGGTGTATTACCTCACACTGCTGTACTCACACAGGTGTTAATAACAAAGTGTGTGGCCAGGTGTATTACCTCACACTGCTGTACTCACGCAGGTGTTAATAACAAAGTGTGTGGCCAGGTGTATTGCCTCACACTGCTGTACTCACACAGGTGTGAATAACAAAGTGTGTAGCCAGGTGTATTGCCTCACACTGCTGTACTCACGCTGATGTGAATAAGTCAATCTGTATGTACAGAACTAAACAAATAATGTATTGGAAATACTTTTATTTAACTTTCAATGTCACAATATCTTGACCCCTGGGGTCCGTTTACGCTACCACTCACAGGATGAGTATGTGGTACACAATAAACTAACCGCTGTATGTGACAAAATTCAAAAGCGGATCCCCGCCATTTTGACCACACACCACACACCACACACACACATACTGTATATAGATGATCAGTACGGATGAGCCTCGACCTGAGCCCTGACAGAACATTACAGTTGCACTACTCGTCAGGCCGCGGTGAGGAAGTATATGAGAGTGATTTGGGAAGTTATATTTATGTTCCATATAACATATTTATGGTTTATTCACCTGTTATTTAGTTCTGTGTTTGTATGTGGATAAGATTATAGGTGATATAGAGTGTAGGGAAGATCAAGCTAAATGTACACAGTGGAACATAATTCTCCTTAAATTATATTTAACTATTATAACTAATTGTAGCGACTTATGAAAAGTTTTGCAGGTAATGTTATTATTTACATCCATTAAGAAATACGTCATTCTTACCACCAACATCACCCATAAAACAGCTAAAATAAAGTTATAAATTGGTAGTACAATATAATTCATTGTTTTCACACGTCAAGTATTTGTTTCACTTGATATCTGAAAAAATCTTCCATTTAAAGCATTTATTGTCAACACTGGTAAGAACTGTTAGGCCTCAAAATATAATAAATGATCTTTCCTAGTGTGTGTGTGTGTGTGTGTGTGTGTGTGTGTGTGTGTGTGTGTGTGTGTGTGTGTGTTCAAATAACATAATATATAGTCATGAGATAACAGCGGTATATGCGACACTACATTAAGCTTACCCTCGGTGTAAACGCGGATGCAAAAATTGGGGTGGATAAGACATTGGACACAAAGGTTTAGGGAAGCAGGAGAATATGAAGGTTTATCCAGTATAATTCACAATATGGTTTTTGGTGTAGATATTTTTTTATAAATAACGGTGAAGTTCGTCCCGGTCTCCTGCTCATGGGAACTAATCGATATATTCAGATGTTGAAGTAGTGAGAGACGGCCACGACTCCCCCAAGAGGAGGTAAATACTGATTAAGGAACTCATCCGAGATGTTGTTGGATTATATCAACACATCAAGTTTTACTGGAGTACGTTTATATTTTTTTAGATATATTGTTCACAACTCGAACATGATAAACAAATATTCAGGCTTGTTATTGAAGAAAAATTAATATTCGCCGACAATTAGAGAAACAAATCCAGCAGTAAATAAATAGAAAATATATATAGCTGCTCCTGACGAACAGACTAAATGAAAAAAATAATGCTATGGACATATAGGCAGGGAATATATTAGCGTTTCAGAAGTATTTACAACAGTATAACAGTATCATAATAACAAATGATTAACATATCAGGATCACCTGCTGGTCAGGATATCTTATGTCAAAAGATTTGGACTGTAGTATTACAAAGTTTTCTCTGGGATGCGGAAGCAAAGTGGATGCCATTATTCGCCTCATATTTTGGAGGTCACTGGTTAGCGCTCGGGCCACCCCCATGTATCTCAGGTGTGGAGTTGGAAAATGAATGCAGTCGATTGTCGTGCTCGCTACAGTGCCTCCTTGTGTACCGAGGTTTAGTATTCAGTGTGCTTTAATCGCCCTGTCCTTGATGGGCCGTTAAGCCTGTGGGATCCACTTTCACTTTGAGTCTTCTCTTAAGGCCTCAAGACGATTAGTGCCCAATAACTTGTAAAAACGAACAAAATATACTATGACTTGTATGACTCTCTCTCTCTCTCTCTCTCTCTCTCTCTCTCTCTCTTGTTTATTTTTACTCACGCTTCACACCTCTTGTAGCTGGTACTGTACCATCTTTGTTCACCTCCATCATTTACACTTGCATCTAAACCTACTGACATTCTCGCTACATCCTCTTCCCCTCATTTTTATCCGCTTCTCTTATTTCCAATTCCGCCTATGTCTTCCACTTTCTCGAGGTGACGGTGTTGGCGGTGCTACTTGGCATGCACGAGGGCTCTGGGGCTCCTGACATTGATGTAGAGAACAGGCTTAGAGTCATGCCAACCTCCTTCTCCCCATTTATGATAATCTGAGCTGAATGATATAGAAAAGAGGCCGTGTTGTATTTTACATTGTCATATGTATCTACGAAATGTAATATAAACCTCACTTAGTATAGCTCAGTTCAGTTTCTAATAGCATTATTCAGCAAAATTTTGTAAACTCACCCAAGAGCTTGAGCAATATGTACCTGTGACCCATATAAGTGAAGTTTATATAATGAGACTCGTTTTATTCAATGTTTCTGTGGTGTTTAGCATTTGAGCTCCTGACTATAGATTAAAACATAGCTACGATAGGTCAAATTTAGTCCTCTGTATCGAATATAAATATATCGACAGCGCGTTTGAACTGATCCTGGCGCGCACTGGAGGCAATGAAATTGATGCCTTTCACTTCAATTTATTCTTCCAGAAACTATTGTGAGGGGTGATATGGCCTTAGTTGTTGAAGCCCCCTTCCCAAATCCAATAACGACGTCAACGACCCTGCAACAATTGTTCAGATATAGTTGCAATACGAGCACAGATAAAATTATATGGAAATTGTATCCATACACAGTTAATTCCTGGAATTAGTTTATATTACATTCTTATTATATTATATGCGCCTAAATTTATTATCTGTATACAATATAACTTTAGTACCCGACTTTTAATTCGTAAGCATGTAAGATAACGATTAACTCAATAACCCGTACTACCAGAAGTAGAGAGTTAATATGAGCATATTTTTGTGTAAAGAACCAAACCAGCGTCTATTAACACAGGTTGAAAGCAAGAGGCGACCAGCACTATACACAAAGACAGAAAAAACATTAATCTGTTTACTATTACTCACCCAACACGTGTAATTATCGCTGGATATGAGGGACCATCCAGTACTTATAACCATTTCCAGGACAACAGGAGGTGGTACAAAGGCTGCAAGAGTACAGGCTTCTCCCAGTACTTGCTGTTGCTCTACCTTAGAACCCAGCTAGTAACAATGACCACTGTAGTGAAGTAATAACGTTCCCAGCGACTTAAGCTGCAGTTGTTTGCTGTAGCATGATAAAGCTTGTCACTTTCTGTAACTACAGCAACGTGAAAAACCAAAATAGTTTCCGTAGCTATCGCAGCAAGAGAAAACCCAACCAGTTTATGTAACTATCACAGCATGACAAAACCCTACCAGTTTCTGTAACTACAGCAGCGTGACAAAACGCAGAGAGCGCCTTTGACTAACTCGGAGGAAGAAGCAGCTACACAACGCACCGCGGCAGAGGGCGGGGAAATAGTTTGGGGGAATTTGAGGCAGCGACCTTGCTGGAGGAATGCGGCCACCCACCAGCCTCGAATATTCCTCAAAATGAAACTCTCACGCATAGTAATTTTCTCTCACCCTCGCGTACTTGGGGCATATAATACTCTACGCCATAATACTTTTATGCACACTTCCACAATTTAAAATTAAATATTTTTGATGAGTCAAATGCATTATTTGTATATATATATATATATATATATATATATATATATATATATATATATATATATATATATATATATATATATATATATATAT